>NW_028291565.1:0-57613 GCF_059453375.1 Lepisosteus platostomus | reverse complement strand
AATCCCAAAACAATTTGCATTTAAAACGTTACCCGCTTCATCCTTGGTGAAAGTGCACCATGTAACCAGATAGAAGTAATTATGATCAGGTCACATAGGAGATCAGGCAGAGAAGTGAGGAACTGCTTCACTGATTGTACTAAGGCCAGCCCTTAGCTAGGCTAGATTTTGTAAACCTGTAGTGGGTTTTTTTCAGGCTTAAATTAGGCTTAACACTCCAACTCTCAAGAACCACAAGTCTGAATGGCTTTGCTCTTTGTATCAGACTGTTTGTTACTCAAACATGTGAAAAGTATTTGGAGGTATGTGTAAATAACAGCACTTACAGACTATACAATAAGTGTTGGAAATCAAAGATCGGCATCGTGGTAACCGCAGAACCATAACAAAAAGCACAACTATCATAGTGATATTAAGTATCCAAATCAAAATAATAATTTTTAATAAACAAGCATTTGTCATAATTGCACGGTATCTTAAAGGACAGCATATGGCTAAATATCTATCATATGCCATTGCTGTCAGTATCAGCAAAGAACCAGCCGCATACATATGGATAAAAAAGGCCTGGGAGATACAGGAAGGATAACTTATTGTAAGTTACCAATAAGTCATGCTTATTGGTACCCCCCATCAACTTCGTAAAGCCAGTCCTGTAACCCTGTCTGTAGATGGCTCTGTACTTGAGCTCCAATCAAAATTGAAAAACCTTGGGGTTATATTCGATTCTGGCTTAACATTCGACCCACATGTACAGCATACTGTCAAAACATCTTTTTTTCACCTTAGAAATATCGCAAGACTACGCCCTATGCTATCATTAACTGTGGCTGAAAAGCTGATCAACATATTTGTATTCTCTCGAATTGACTACTGCAATGCTCTGCTCCCTGGGGTATCTAAATCTACTCTGAACAAGCTGCAGTATGTCCAAAATTCAGCAGCCAGAATCCTGACCAGATCTAGTGCAAGTGTTCACATTACTCCTATCCTGGAGTCCTTGCACTGGCTTCCAGTCAAATTCCGCGTAGACTTTAAAATCCTCATGCTCACCTACAAGGCTTTACATGGCTTGGCACCTCAATACCTGTCTGAACTTTTATCGCCCTACTCCCCACCTCGCAACCTCCGCTCTTCAAATTCTGCCCTCCTTACTGTCCCCCAAGCCCGTCTACATTGTATGGGCGACAGGGCCTTCTCCTGCTATGCCCCCAAGCTCTGGAACTCCTTGCCCAAGGATATTAGAGAGTCACCTTCTCTAAACTCCTTCAAATCCAGACTCAAAACCCTCCTTTTCAGAAAAGCCTTTACTTAACTGGTTCCATTCTTCACCCCTCTGCTCTTCTTAATACCATCTTCCACGGTCTCCTCTATTGTTATTGTTGTATTGCTGTAATTATAATTGTGTCCTGTCTTGTGAAATTTTCTTATTTATTGTTGTAGTCTTCTTATTTATTGTTATTGTCATCCTGTAAAGCGCTTTGAGAAGCCACCTTTAAAGGCGCTATATAAAATAAAGTTTATTATTATTATTATTATTATAACTTATTGACCTGGAATCAAGTAAAATTTCTTTCATTAACTGGGGAAATAAGGCAGTGGCTCCCATTAGATCATTAATGGGGAGATTGAAAACTAGTAGATACATTGGTTTGTGTAAACGTTTCTCCATAGCAATTGTAAGAAGGATTACAAGATTACAGAAAAGAATAATACCATAACACAACATTCACAAAATGAATGCAAGGTAGACCCACCCAGGAGGTATGTTAAAGCTTTCCAGTGACAGAAGAGAGGTGACATCAGATGAGTTATCCATAGGTATAATATTCTAAGGTACTTCCTACAGGAATCCTAAAAAGGAATAGCAAAAAGTTAATTATTTTGATTAGTTTCTAAAAATATGTTTTCTTACAAAATAGAAGCCAACCTTTTGAAATATGTATCAAATTTACAAGTATTTCCCTCCCCAAGTTTCAATATCATGTCAATCAGAAAATGTTTTGGTTATTATGTGCTTTTTCTACTTTTTAACATTCAAGAAAGAATGTGTGAAAATAAAGAAAACATTTAATTGTTTACCATCATGAAAAGCCAATCAGGTAATGTTTTCTTTTTCATTTTCAATGTGGCAAGTAATCTAATTATCCCTTTATTAAACCTTAAATGTTACTTTAGAATTATTGTTATTCATGTAGAAAGTATTCTATATCCTAACTGTAAAAACAAAACCAGTATAAAATATTGCTGAAATGCTGCTACCTTATCTTTATTCCTAGTAAATTCCCAGATTTAGAACCAAGGGACTGGATATTTCAACCAGTATGAGTATTTAAACACTTTTTGGAGGAAATATGATCACAATATCAAAAAGATCAAATACACAGGACTCCACTAAACTTAAATAAACACAGTGAAACTGAATTCTTCACAAATTACAAATTGCATATCTCAACATAGGTGTAGGGACAAGGTTAAAATGCTAAAATGTAAGTCAGCTGCCCATGATCTCAACTTAACTTAACTGTTTTTGTTTTTGGATTTCTGGTACAGTAAATCAGGACATACCAGACTTAAACATAACAATCATAAAATAATGTAAAAATATGAACAACAACTACAGTATTTCACTAGTTTTTCATATGCCTAGCTTGTTGTATTTTGTTTGTTTTGTTGTAAAAGTTTAATGAATAAATTTGTTAAAAATACATCTAGAGTATTTCTATCCTGGAAGATTTCTTGTGGCACTAAGGCTTCTTCTTCAATATGCCTGTTCAAGGTTTACTGGAGCAACAGAAAGACTTGTGTGAATCAATACTGTGAATAATTTTTGCATTGATAAAAACAATAATAATAAGTAATAATAAGAATAGTAATTCTTATTAACAGTAATAAGTAATAGTAATAATAAGAAATAAGTAAAGACTCTTAAAAATAATGTTGAAATTCTACCAAGGAAGAAAAAACTGAGGGGGTAGAATTTAAGTTTAATCTAGAAAGAGCTATATACTTTACTTACTGTACATTTGTAATTAAGTAATTTTGATTTCCGTTCTAGATCCAGGTTCATCTCTTAATGTGTGAATGACTCTCCACTGCTCGGCAGCTACAGTATATCTTATTTCACTCAAGGGCAGCCCTAAGGAATCACCCACAAAATAAAAATTAAAAAATATTTAGAATGACATAAGTGTATATGTAAACAGCACAGCATACTACTGGTCAGCAGTGAGCTCTCCTGGCTTTTTTTGTGGTTATTGTTCTGTTTGGTTACTCTGCTCAAAGTAGATTTTTTTTCTCTTGATTAATGTGTGAATGGCTCTTAATGGCTTTGTGGCTCTATTTTTTATTTCACTCAAGGGCAGCACAGAGGATTCCCCTACGCTCCTCGACCAGCCTGTTCCTCCTGCTTCTCTTTCCAGCGCCTCATCACCTCCATCCCTTGCCTTCCTACCAGCAGCGCTCATCTACGGCCAGTCCTCACAGGATTCAGCTGCTCGCCAAACATTACATGCTGCCATTATCGTCCCTCCCTCATCACAAATCCCACCCTCTCCTTCCTCCGCGGCGAATTCTCCAAGCAGCCCCTGCCTCACACGTAAATGTCCCCACCGCAGTTTATATATATCTGCTCCTCCTTCTCCTGGATCGTCTCCCATGATTACAGACTGGACCGTGGCAAGCCTTCAGAATGCTCCGAAAACACACCGTCCGGGTCAAAAGAAATGCTTCCAAAAAGTTCTGTTTTCACTGCATCTATCTGCCATCTACAAAAAGCAAACTTCGATCCTACAGCATTCCCCAGCACCCTCTGGTTACATCACCTGCGACGCTGTTCTCCCGCCTATGCGAGGACCCGTACGCTGCAGTCGTGGCCTAGTTGTTAGGGCGATGAACTGGAAATCCATCGGGGTCTCCCTGTGCAGCTTTGAATCCTGCTGACTACGGCATCACCCTCACGTCGTCATGTGCCTGCACAGCAAAGGAGAACCATCGTTCGGCTTAAGAAAAAAAAGAGAAGAAAAAGGAAAAAGAAAATATGAAGAGAGAATAAAAAAAGAGACAAGAAATGAAAGGAGAAAAAGAAGCGGGGCTTCCCGTGCCTTCGCCTGTCATCTTCTGTTGTCTCATCCTGCTATATGTTCGTCTGCATCTCTCCTTCGACCAACTCACACCTTCACTGGGCAACTTCACCCTGTTCTATACCCAGCCTCCTTCTCGAAACCCTGTTCCCCAGGTCCCAGGCCCCAGGTCCACACCTCCCGCATCCCCTTCCTCTCTCTTTTTACTTCTGCACTCTCCTCTGTCTTTCCCTCCAGCATCCAACGTGGCCCAAGTTCCACTTGTTTGGCGCCTTCGGCCCCGGTTTCCTCTCCTACGGCCCCAGCTGCTCCTGCTGCCATCACTATTGCCCCCAGTTCACCCAGCAAAACTACCTTCAGCACAGCCAGCAGGTAGCCTGCACCATTCCACACCCCCTGCATCCAAAACAACTTGGTATGCTCCTCCTCATCTTCCAGTCAGCAGTTGTCCCATGTCTTGCATCCCTATGCCCGGCGTTAACTTCAGCCCCGGGTCCATTCATCTTGTCTCCGCTGCTACTGCGGCCATCTCCTCGGCCCTCGGGTCTGTCAGGCATCCTACCTCTGGCCCAGTCAGCAGCCAACTTGCATCTTGTGTTCCTGTCTCGTTCATGTTTCTATCCCTGTCCAATTCAGCTCTGCTGCTACCAGCACCACGTCCTTAATGTCCGTACAGGTAATTCCTATGTCTTGTCTCCATGTCTCGGCTTCGTGTTCATTTTTCTTTTATCCTCTTCTGCTACCGGTGCCACCTCCTCAATATTTGTGCAGGTAAGTCCTATGTCCCTATTTCATCCTTGTCCTTTTCCCCCATGTCCAATCCACTCCTGTCTTGTTCAGTCAGCAATCGTTCTATGTCTCATGTCCCTGTCTCTTTGCGTCTTTATCCTCAATGTCCAATTCAGCCTCAGTCTCATCCCTCCCGTCCTCCATCTCTATCGCTATGCTATTACACATTTTACATTATCCTATTTCAATGTCTAGGTCAATGTGTGGAACTAAGCCCAATTGAAGTGTTATGGTAACCTGAACCAAGCTGTCCATACAAGGAAACCCTCTAATGTCAGTAATGTGAAGCAGTCAGTAAACTGAGCTTAAATCCATAAATATCTATGTGAGAAACTGATAAATAGTTTCACAGAAAAGATCTACAGTAGTTGACATCATTTCTGCTTAATGAGGTGCCATTATGTACTGGATCTAAGGGCTCTCTTACTCATATGTACTATTGGATAATTTTGTTAGTTTAATAATCCAAATAGATTGTATGTCTTTGTGTTTCATGCTTGATAAAGTTATACATATATTCTATACATATATACATTAAAATTTTATCTTTAATTAAGAATTCTTTGAAGATATTACATTTTAGGCCTAAAATATACTGCATGGAAATACAGACCAGTCTATGGATTAAACAAATTTTTTCTTGGCACTGAATACTAATGATCAGCTGAAAATTCTCCTGAGAAATTTGAAAACTACACAAAGGGAGCTGCTGCAAAATCAGTAGTTTTTTTTTTTTTGCTTTATTCACAGCAGCTCTAAATCTAGTGAATAAGACTAAAGCAAGAAGAATATAAACACATTCCTTAAAGGGTAAATCTTTTTATTTATTTATTTATTGTGTTTGTGGCGTCTTTTCTCTGTGCTGAGTCTAATCAAAGGAGATCTTTCTGTGTGGTCTGTGTTACTCGTTGTCAGGAACTTCAGCTGTCAGTTTCCTCTTTGAGGCCACTCAATTAGCTTCAGAACTGGAGCCAGAGATGCTTTCTTATTGATTATCGTCCTTCAGCACTTGTCAATAGCCCCCTACACATTCAAAATACATGCTTATGTTGTTATTTCAGGGCCCAGTCCAGAAAGTTAATTCTATTGGGTTTCAATACCTTGTGATTGTTTATTGATGACTTTTTGTATTACCACAGTCAGATGTGACAGTGGTACTTAGAATACAATTGTAAGAGCAGTTCTGTATACAGATGTGGCAACTCTCTTCTGAGTATGTGGGTTCACATTTTTGGTGGCCTATTTTAAAAATAAGCTAGGCTTAAACAATGCTTATTAACATTAACAATGCTAAACATTGAAACAGAACAATTACCTTTTGCTGTCTTCATCCTTAAATTAAATAAATATGTATAATATTGTAAATATTTTATAATACTTCATTTATAAGTATGTTATATTACAGTATACATAAATATAATAAATATTTAATTAAATAAATCCAGTGTGATTCCTGTAGAACATGCAAGACCCAAAACAAAATCATTATTCCTGCAAGTATTCCACATTATTATTATTATTATTTCTTACACTTGTATAGTATTTTTGTGCACACCACTCAAAGCACTTTACAGGTAATAAGGACTCCCTCCGCGACCAGTAACTCCCTCCTGAATGATGCAACATTGTTTTTGGAATAAGAAGACACTATATTTTTAGATCAATAAAGTTCAGACTCTAATATTCAAAAGAGTTTTAAATTCATGGTGCCAATTTTTTTTTAAAATATTAAATATAATTATGTTTTGTGTGAGTAAATATAGCAAAACAAAGCTTTTCTAATATGTTCTAACCTAAGATTTATCTGACTTTTCTAAATGTACTGATATTACAATATTGTATTCTTGACGGAAGTTGCTGTTCCCATAAAAAATTGTATTTACTGTGCAACATATTTGTTATGCCCACTAGCAACCGTATTCTATCCTATAAACAACGTATCCCTAAACAGACCACAGCTATGGGTAATTCCGGCAAGCGCCAGCACACTGATCAATTATCCAATCACGACACCACACAAACCCTCCACTTCCCGGGATATTTAAACCTTCATTTCCCTCAGGTCTGTGCTTGGTATTAGCCCCTATCCTTGGAGCTCCTACCTCACTGTTGTCTATTGAGACATTCTCTTTCGGATTGAAACTCTGGTCTTGGAATATTCTACCTTCGTCCCTCGACTCCAACTTCAGCCCAGCGACTTGGATATTAAGCCTTTGATCCCCTCTGACTGAAACTCTGGTCTTCGATATTCTACCTTCGTCCCTCGACTCCGACTTCAGCCCAGCAACATAAGTAGACATCGATCTCCTCTCCCTTTCACCCTTTTTTCCGATCTTCTGAAACTCTCAGAATAACGCACAGGGTCCTTCCTCTACCTCGTGGACAGTGCATTTGTTACAATATTGTGCTTATGTTGTATCTTTAAAAAACAAATTAGCACTGATCTAAACTAATCTTTCTCCTTCACCTGATGACTCTGTGAATGTACAAGCCCCAGTCAACATACAGTAAATATGCATACTGAGTAACATTTTAAATCATTGAGGATGTCTTGTTAAACTGCTTTGCATATTGAAAAGGAACTCACGAATAATTAAAAAATCTTTAACCTTTAATCTTTAGCCTTTAGTATCAGACTCTTTTTTTTAATTGTTTACAAAATAAAAGAACAACAGTTCATAATATTTATTTTGAGTTTAAAAACTGGAAAGTGAGCAAAATGAATTAGAGCAAGCAAACAATAAGTGAAATCTTCTGACATGACATAAATCTGCTACATATGTTTAGTGTTTAATTTTAAGATGTATATTAAATAGGATAAAGATACAATATAAACCAGAATGTTTATAAACATTTTAAGAAGTGATTTTGAATGATAAAAGAAAGTCATTGTTTTAAATCACTTAAATCTTGATGGAGCTGTTCCCATAAAAAAGTGTATCTACTGTTTCAAAAAGTATGGTAAATAAATAAGCCTTTCACCCTGTAAATTCAAAGAAGTGCTACATCGTTCCTCTGGAGATCTGTACCATTTTCAGCAATGAAAAAAAGTACACTATATCCATATTTCTGTTACAAAGATACAATATACAGGAATATCAAGTTATCATCTCGGCTGCCTACCTGCAAAACTGCAAAATTAACGAAACACAATTTTTTAGTGCCTTCTAAAATATATATTAAAATAATAAATAAAAATGAAATAAGCAAATGAAATACACTAATTTAAAATTTGAGTATAGGAGCTTAAGTATTGCTGTCTTGTACCAAGATATTATAAATATTATATATATATAAAATCACTGTATCGAATACATTTGCAACGCAAAATGGAAGACAATTAAAGAGATTTTGCAAGTAAGAGAAAGCTTGATTATTATACAACATAAGTTACCACTTTACCATTACAAAACATTATGTAATGTTTGAGTGTTGATAGTGGTCTCTCCTCAATAAAATGGACACAACAAATTTTTGAAGAATGCATTGGAACTCATATGTGATTAAAACGTTTTATGGATTTTTTGTATTTATCCGTCCAACACAATGATCTAGAAGGTTACAACTTTTTGTCTAAAAATCAATGGTATTCTTGTTCTGATCTCTTTTATTTTCAGCCCGTAAATTATTGGGTTCAGTGTTAGAGGAAATATTAAGACTAAAACGCCAACAACTTTAGTCAAATATGAAGGGGTCTTCTCAAAACGATAAGAAAGTATTTTGTAAAAAGATGTAATTTCTAAAATGACAAATGAAACTAAATGTGTGGTGCAAGTTTGAACAGCTTTGCTCCTCGCATCCGAGTGCTTGTTCCTCAGACATGTGTAAAGTATCTGCATGTATGTGTAGAGAACTGAGCCTAAAGCCAGAGCTTGCACCACAGCTGTCAAAAACAGCCCATAGATGTTATTTATGCTGGTGTCAGAGCAGACAAGTGCAACAAGAGAAGGATTATCACAGTAAATATTAGATATTAGTGATCGACATCGAGGCAACCGCACAACCAAGGACAAAAGAACGGTTATCAGAATAAAATCCACAGACCAAAGCAGTATGATCATTTTCATTAAGTAAGAATTAGTCATGATAGAATTGTACATTAAAGGTAAGCATATTGCAACATACCTATCATATGCCATTGCTGTCAGTATCAACACAGAGCCTACAGCCCAAAGGTGAACAAAGAAAGCCTGGGTGACACAGGCCGGATAACTTATTGACCTGGAATCAAGCAAAATTTCTTTCATTAATTGAGGAAAGAAGGCAGTGGCCCCAATTAGATCATTGACAGGCATATTGACAAACAGAATGTACATGGGTTGATACAGCTTTTTATCCCTTGCAATTGTGAGAAGGATGACTGAATTACTCAAAACAATGATGCAGTAACTTAGCATTCCCAGACAAAATGCTGGATAGACAACATTGGGAGGTATATTTAATTTTTCCAGGGACAACATAGATGAGCTGTTGAAGGAGATGTTATCCATGTGAATATAGTTGCAGGAATATTTTTTGTAGAAGCTGGGAAGGAAGACAAGAAGTCTGAATTTAATTTTGAAGCATACATTTATTTTTCATAAATACTGTATTTGTAAGCATTTAGATAATTTTCTATTGATTTTAAGTCATATTCTGAGTATGAAAATACAAAAATAAGGAAAACAAGGATAGAAGTATCTTAAGTAATACAATTTTCTTGTCAGGGCTACTTAATGTCTAAGGATATGATCAGCCTATTTTCCACAACATCTTTGTTTTTGTAATATGTGAATACATTCTAAAATATTCTCATATACCTTTAATGCGAAGAGCAGTTGTAAATCTTGACTTCTCTGGCCTCTAATACAGTGTTGTTTGCTCAACAACATTGATTTTTTTGTTGTCATAAACTTGGTAGGATCCTGTATTTTTAAAGAAGATCCTGTATGTAAGTTAAAGAAGCAGACAGCTAAAAAGAAAACTTACTGTATAGCAAGTCTGTAGGCACATACCTGTATTGAAGGTATTTTTTCCAAGCTTTACTGCAGGCCTTGGAACAACAAGAGCTACTGGAATTCAAAATCAGGAACTGTTAATTCCAACACATGCATGTTCTCTGATGACATGTTTAAAAGCATTACCTTAGAAAACAGCCCGATTTCAACTGCTTTTGTTAAGCAAGGTTGTTTGTAACTGTGTGACTACAGAGCAAGAATACACTTATTGCTGCAGGTAACTAGTTATTTTGATAAACAGTATAAACATAAACAGTATGATATTCCTTGTGGATGTCTATGAAAAAATTGAGCACGTTTTTTTTACTTAATCTTTAAAAATAGCTTTTTTTGTTCTTTTGTATTTTAGTAATCAAAATTTAATCTAACAGTACTTGAATTACCCATAAACAAAGTGTTAACGTATTTGGATTGTTTGCATATTACTTACTTCACCGTTTATGGTTTCATTAAATGAATTGCCAGATGAAGCTTCATTTGAAGATTAAGAGGCTAAAGATCTGTTGAGTCTCAGCAGATGTATTTAATTTCCCATAAAGACCATACGTCACATCTTTAGGGAATTAAAAAAAGGTGTACAGTATGAGAATGATACAGTATATAGATGTTTATAATTAACTACCAAAGGATGCTAAGCAATGATTACAAATAATTCTCAGACAATTATTTCTTTATATGCGGTTAAACAGAATGTATTTATCTTGAGAAGATCAGTGAAGTGTCTGCTGTTTAGCATTTGGTGATTTATGCTAAAATATTTATTTCAAATTCTGTATTTACTGTATAGGAAGAAATGATTACAGGAATACACTTCGTTTTCCTGTTTTATTTCATGCTTATATTTTTGCTACATTTTAGCTTTTTCTACATAGGAAACTTGTATGAAATCCTCTTTGTGCCTTCAGACTTTAATTTTAACTCAAAATGTACAAAGTGTATTTCAAATATCTATTAAAAGGTTTATTAATTTAGATATTATATTAAAATGTTGGTAATGTAAGATGTAGACTAAAAGGTTAGTTTACTGAACCCAACAAACTTTCAGAAAGCAAGGCATTGTTCTCTTGTACAGTAGGCCTGGATCAAACATTTTTAATCCACTCTTCATATTGTATCACGTGATGATTGTCAAGCCTTGAATCCAAAGCTAAGCTTGACACAGAAACAGATGTACTGAACCAATACTATCACCAGTATCACCAATGGAGATAAAATTCTGCAGCGCACAGTCTTTTATTTCTGTTTTTCATCATCCTGCTTGTCAATATATTACAGATTTCCTAATGCCCTGTTTTATCGGTCATTTTAAAACAATGAGAATATTAACAAATGTGATGAGCCCATTCTGTCAATATACCTCATTTAGTTTTAATATCTAATCCATCTGACCATTCCATCCAGCCATTTTTGACATCAAAAGAGTACCAGCTTCAGATTATGCACTTTGGTAGCCTTTTTCTCAGTTCCATAACCTATTGTGTCAAAAAGTGGAAAGTGCACTATGAAAGTATAATGAGTATATTTTATGTATAATAGTATGGATAGTCTTAAGTGTATATCCTTAAGTGAGAACATGAAACTCCATAACTACAAAATCCCTCAATATTTTGCTAAATACACAAACACCTTGCTTAAATATTTAGGTATTTTGTGAGATCCCTGGTTTCTTTTTCTCATTATACCATACAGACAGCATTTGCATTTAGCACTAGAACTACCACAGTGGTTATATTTGTCATTTGTGCTTGTTTAAAATTTCATTTACCCCCATATACAGTAGCATTGGTTGAAAGGTGCTCACTCCAGGTCAGATACAATTATGTACTGTTCTTTCTCCTGGTAAGGGTCCTGGCAAACTTAAACCCACCCCACAATCATACAGGGTACACTAGGACACCACCCTGTACAGTAAATCAGTACTCCACAGGTCACATACATACAGTACACATTCAAGCACACGGGGACACATTAAAGACACGAATTAACCGGTCCAAAATGTTTTTGGAAGCTGAGAGGAAAACAAATCACCCAGAAAAAAACCTGTATGAAAGTGAATTCACCTTTGTAAACAATTATTTGCATTTGTAATTTTTTCATCTCTAAATTGAGAATCACTAATGGTTTCTTTTCATCTCACCTCACAACAGCTACTGTTGCTCTGCAAGAGGAGTGTGAGTAATAGCAGATATTCTCCTCTTGAGATACCCAGACATCAACTCATTAAGCTTTATGACACACTATGAACTAACTCCACAGTGTATTGCAGGTGTTAGAGTGCATTGTGATTCTAGTGCAAGTACAATATATTTTCAAATAAATCTTAAAATGTTAGGATTGAAGTGATGTTAATCTTTTACAAGTGGCTTTTCATGGGATGAGCCCCTATAAACATGCTGTGTAACATTTTAAAAATGTAGGATTGCCTGGGCTTGTTAGACTTCTTTGCATAGTGAAAAACACCTTAAGAATAAAGGAAGCGAAAAATATTTTTATTCAGCCTGACATTTAAATACCTTGCAAAATTAAAGACTGCAGTGCATAAAAACATCATTTTATTGTAAGTTAATAAATTGCAATAAAACAATGACACAATAATTAAAAAAGAACAAAAAAGTGAAATCTTCCATATCATTTTATTACCCACAAATATGTTTTATCTTTAATTTTTAAGAATATTAAATTGGACAAAGATACAATCCAGCATGGTTGTAAACATGTTTAATAGATTTTTCTTTTGTCAATATTTTTAAACACTGTTAACTCTTCCTGGAAGGTGCAGTTCCCATAAATAAGTTTTGATGATCTATTTCAAATAGAGGAGCAATTACTGTAAACAATCCTCCTTTATTTAAAAAACAGTTAAGTGTTGTCTTGTTCTTCAATGGATTTCTAATATTTTTGTTTGTTTTTTACTGTACTTACTTTAAAATATGTAAACTGTATCTATTCACAGGTAATCAGCTGGGCCGCCTACCTTTAAATCTGAAAATAATAATAGAAGAAAAAACAGCTTTTCCATTTTCTAAAAATATATTCTCATATTAAACTTCAAAGACTTCAATTGTAATCCCTTTATGTAATGATTTATCACCAATGGCCTATAAAAAATTAAAATTTAAGACCAATATTAGCAATGTAGTGCTATCTTGTACAAAGACACCAATGGCAAATATATGTATACATATAATGTACATACTGTATATGCAGTTCAGGTGGGTAGCTGCGTCAGCATGCAAAGGCTGCAAAGGAAGAAGCAATAGGTTTATTCCATGCTGAAAAGAAAACACAATGTTTCTGCCGTGGAGCCTTCTTCCGGTCACCTAAAGAAGGCTCCATGGCCTAAAGTTGTTTTTTTCTTCTCTTTTCAGCATGGAATAAACCAATTACTTTTCCTACAGTATGTACAGTATATGTATGGCAGACATGGTCTAAAATACATTGGCAAGCACAAAAGAGAAGGATGCTAATTAAACATGTTTTGTATTTCAGAAAACGTTTGACTGTGCTGTCACCATATACTGTAGGTATAATTAGCTAAATCTTACCATGCAGTTCTTTTCTTCTGTAAGAACAGTCTGTAAATTAATGCAACCATGCAGAATTTGAACAGTGTTTCAAAATGCATTAAAACGTATAAAAGATGAAAGATAAAAGCGGCATGTTTATCGGTCTCCAAAGTTTTTAAGATTATTTCTCAGTCCAGCAAATAGTTTTTAGATGTGTGCCACCTTTCGTCTGAAAATCAATGGTATTCTTGTCCTGATCTCTTTTATTTTCAGGCCATATATAATTGGGTTCAGTGTTGGGGGAAATGTTAAAACTAAGACCCCAACAACCTTTGATATATATGAGGGTGTCTTCTCAAAACGATAGGAAAGTATTTTGTAAAAAGATGTAATTTCTAAAATGACAAATGAAACTAAATGTGTGGTGCAAGTTTGAACAGCTTTGCTCCTCGCATCCGAGTGCTTGTTCCTCAGACATGTGTAAAGTATCTGCATGTATGTGTAGAGAACTGAGCCTAAAGCCAGAGCTTGCACCACAGCTGTCAAAAACAGCCCATAGATGTTATTTATGCTGGTGTCAGAGCAGACAAGTGCAACAAGAGAAGGATTATCACAGTAAATATTAGATATTAGTGATCGACATCGAGGCAACCGCACAACCAAGGACAAAAGAACGGTTATCAGAATAAAATCCACAGACCAAAGCAGTATGATCATTTTCATTAAGTAAGAATTAGTCATGATAGAATTGTACATTAAAGGTAAGCATATTGCAACATACCTATCATATGCCATTGCTGTCAGTATCAACACAGAGCCTACAGCCCAAAGGTGAACAAAGAAAGCCTGGGTGACACAGGCCGGATAACTTATTGACCTGGAATCAAGCAAAATTTCTTTCATTAATTGAGGAAGGAAGGCAGTGGCCCCAATTAGATCATTGACAGGCATATTGACAAACAGAATGTACATGGGTTGATACAGCTTTTTATCCCTTGCAATTGTGAGAAGGATGACTAAATTACTCAAAACAATGATGCAGTAACTTAGCATTCCCAGACAAAATGCTGGATAGACAACATTGGGAGGTATATTTAATTTTTCCAGGGACAACATAGATGAGCTGTTGAAGGAGATGTTATCCATGTGAATATAGTTGCAGGAATATTTTTTGTAGAAGCTGGGAAGGAAGACAAGAAGTCTGAATTTAATTTTGAAGCATACATTTATTTTTCATAAATACTGTATTTGTAAGCATTTAGATAATTTTCTATTGATTTTAAGTCATATTCTGAGTATGAAAATACAAAAATAAGGAAAACAAGGATAGAAGTATCTTAAGTAATACAATTTTCTTGTCAGGGCTACTTAATGTCTAAGGATATGATCAGCCTATTTTCCACAACATCTTTGTTTTTGTAATATGTGAATACATTCTAAAATATTCTCATATACCTTTAATGCGAAGAGCAGTTGTAAATCTTGACTTCTCTGGCCTCTAATACAGTGTTGTTTGCTCAACAACATTGATTTTTTTGTTGTCATAAACTTGGTAGGATCCTGTATTTTTAAAGAAGATCCTGTATGTAAGTTAAAGAAGCAGACAGCTAAAAAGAAAACTTACTGTATAGCAAGTCTGTAGGCACATACCTGTATTGAAGGTATTTTTTTCCAAGCTTTACTGCAGGCCTTGGAACAACAAGAGCTACTGGAATTCAAAATCAGGAACTGTTAATTCCAACACATGCATGTTCTCTGATGACATGTTTAAAAGCATTACCTTAGAAAACAGCCCGATTTCAACTGCTTTTGTTAAGCAAGGTTGTTTGTAACTGTGTGACTACAGAGCAAGAATACACTTATTGCTGCAGGTAACTAGTTATTTTGATAAACAGTATAAACATAAACAGTATGATATTCCTTGTGGATGTCTATGAAAAAATTGAGCACGTTTTTTTTACTTAATCTTTAAAAATAGCTTTTTTTGTTCTTTTGTATTTTAGTAATCAAAATTTAATCTAACAGTACTTGAATTACCCATAAACAAAGTGTTAACGTATTTGGATTGTTTGCATATTACTTACTTCACCGTTTATGGTTTCATTAAATGAATTGCCAGATGAAGCTTCATTTGAAGATTAAGAGGCTAAAGATCTGTTGAGTCTCAGCAGATGTATTTAATTTCCCATAAAGACCATACGTCATATCTTTAGGGAATTAAAAAAAGGTGTACAGTATGAGAATGATACAGTATATAGATGTTTATAATTAACTACCAAAGGATGCTAAGCAATGATTACAAATAATTCTCAGACAATTATTTCTTTATATGCGGTTAAACAGAATGTATTTATCTTGAGAAGATCAGTGAAGTGTCTGCTGTTTAGCATTTGGTGATTTATGCTAAAATATTTATTTCAAATTCTGTATTTACTGTATAGGAAGAAATGATTACAGGAATACACTTCGTTTTCCTGTTTTATTTCATGCTTATATTTTTGATACATTTTAGCTTTTTCTACATAGGAAACTTGTATGAAATCCTCTTTGTGCCTTCAGACTTTAATTTTAACTCAAAATGTACAAAGTGTATTTCAAATATCTATTAAAAGGTTTATTAATTTAGATATTATATTAAAATGTTGGTAATGTAAGATGTAGACTAAAAGGTTAGTTTACGGAACCCAACAAACTTTCAGAAAGCAAGGCATTGTTCTCTTGTACAGTAGGCCTGGATCAAACATTTTTAATCCACTCTTCATATTGTATCACGTGATGATTGTCAAGCCTTGAATCCAAAGCTAAGCTTGACACAGAAACAGATGTACTGAACCAATACTATCACCAGTATCACCAATGGAGATAAAATTCTGCAGCGCACAGTCTTTTATTTCTGTTTTTCATCATCCTGCTTGTCAATATATTACAGATTTCCTAATGCCCTGTTTTATCGGTCATTTTAAAACAATGAGAATATTAACAAATGTGATGAGCCCATTCTGCCAATATACCTCATTTAGTTTTAATATCTAATCCATCTGACCATTCCATCCAGCCATTTTTGACATCAAAAGAGTACCAGCTTCAGATTATGCACTTTGGTAGCCTTTTTCTCAGTTCCATAACCTATTGTGTCAAAAAGTGGAAAGTGCACTCTGAAAGTATAATGAGTATATTTTATGTATAATAGTATGGATAGTCTTAAGTGTATATCCTTAAGTGAGAACATGAAACTCCATAACTACAAAATCCCTCAATATTTTGCTAAATACACAAACACCTTGCTTAAATATTTAGGTATTTTGTGAGATCCCTGGTTTCTTTTTCTCATTATACCATACAGACAGCATTTGCATTTAGCACTAGAACTACCACAGTGGTTATATTTGTCATTTGTGCTTGTTTAAAATTTCATTTACCCCCATATACAGTAGCATTGGTTGAAAGGTGCTCACTCCAGGTCAGATACAATTATGTACTGTTCTTTCTCCTGGTAAGGGTCCTGGCAAACTTAAACCCACCCCACAATCATACAGGGTACACTAGGACACCACCCTGTACAGTAAATCAGTACTCCACAGGTCACATACATACAGTACACATTCAAGCACACGGGGACACATTAAAGACACGAATAAACCGGTCCAAAATGTTTTTGGAAGCTGAGAGGAAAACAAATCACCCAGAAAAAAAACCTGTATGAAAGTGAATTCACCTTTGTAAACAATTATTTGCATTTGTAATTTTTTCATCTCTAAATTGAGAATCACTAATGGTTTCTTTTCATCTCACCTCACAACAGCTACTGTTGCTCTGCAAGAGGAGTGTGAGTAATAGCAGATATTCTCCTCTTGAGATACCCAGACATCAACTCATTAAGCTTTATGACACACTATGAACTAACTCCACAGTGTATTGCAGGTGTTAGAGTGCATTGTGATTCTAGTGCAAGTACAATATATTTTCAAATAAATCTTAAAATGTTAGGATTGAAGTGATGTTAATCTTTTACAAGTGGCTTTTCATGGGATGAGCCCCTATAAACATGCTGTGTAACATTTTAAAAATGTAGGATTGCCTGGGCTTGTTAGACTTCTTTGCATAGTGAAAAACACCTTAAGAATAAAGGAAGCGAAAAATATTTTTATTCAGCCTGACATTTAAATACCTTGCAAAATTAAAGACTGCAGTGCATAAAAACATCATTTTATTGTAAGTTAATAAATTGCAATAAAACAATGACACAATAATTAAAAAAGAACAAAAAAGTGAAATCTTCCATATCATTTTATTACCCACAAATATGTTTTATCTTTAATTTTTAAGAATATTAAATTGGACAAAGATACAATCCAGCATGGTTGTAAACATGTTTAATAGATTTTTCTTTTGTCAATATTTTTAAACACTGTTAACTCTTCCTGGAAGGTGCAGTTCCCATAAATAAGTTTTGATGATCTATTTCAAAGAGGAGCAATTACTGTAAACAATCCTCCTTTATTTAAAAAACAGTTAAGTGTTGTCTTGTTCTTCAATGGATTTCTAATATTTTTGTTTGTTTTTTACTGTACTTACTTTAAAATATGTAAACTGTATCTATTCACAGGTAATCAGCTGGGCCGCCTACCTTTAAATCTGAAAATAATAATAGAAGAAAAAACAGCTTTTCCATTTTCTAAAAATGTATTCTCATATTAAACTTCAAAGACTTCAATTGTAATCCCTTTATGTAATGATTTATCACCAATGGCCTATAAAAAATTAAAATTTAAGACCAATATTAGCAATGTAGTGCTATCTTGTACAAAGACACCAGTGGCAAATATATGTATACATATAATGTACATACTGTATATGCAGTTCAGGTGGGTAGCTGCGTCAGCATGCAAAGGCTGCAAAGGAAGAAGCAATAGGTTTATTCCATGCTGAAAAGAAAACACAATGTTTCTGCCGTGGAGCCTTCTTCCGGTCACCTAAAGAAGGCTCCATGGCCTAAAGTTGTTTTTTTCTTCTCTTTTCAGCATGGAATAAACCAATTACTTTTCCTACAGTATGTACAGTATATGTATGGCAGACATGGTCTAAAATACATTGGCAAGCACAAAAGAGAAGGATGCTAATTAAACATGTTTTGTATTTCAGAAAACGTTTGACTGTGCTGTCACCATATACTGTAGGTATGCAGTTACCATGCAGTTCTTTTCTTCTGTAAGAACAGTCTGTAAATGAATGCAACCATGCAGAATGTGAACAGTGTTTCAAAATGCATTAAAACGTATAAAAGATGAAAGATAAAAGCGGCATGTTTATCGGTCTCCAAAGTTTTTAAGATTATTTCTCAGTCCAGCAAATAGTTTTTAGATGTGTGCCACCTTTCGTCTGAAAATCAATGGTATTCTTGTCCTGATCTCTTTTATTTTCAGGCCATATATAATTGGGTTCAGTGTTGGGGGAAATGTTAAAACTAAGACCCCAACAACCTTTGATATATATGAGGGTGTCTTCTCAAAACGATAGGAAAGTATTTTGTAAAAAGATGTAATTTCTAAAATGACAAATGAAACTAAATGTGTGGTGCAAGTTTGAACAGCTTTGCTCCTCGCATCCGAGTGCTTGTTCCTCAGACATGTGTAAAGTATCTGCATGTATGTGTAGAGAACTGAGCCTAAAGCCAGAGCTTGCACCACAGCTGTCAAAAACAGCCCATAGATGTTATTTATGCTGGTGTCAGAGCAGACAAGTGCAACAAGAGAAGGATTATCACAGTAAATATTAGATATTAGTGATCGACATCGAGGCAACCGCACAACCAAGGACAAAAGAACGGTTATCAGAATAAAATCCACAGACCAAAGCAGTATGATCATTTTCATTAAGTAAGAATTAGTCATGATAGAATTGTACATTAAAGGTAAGCATATTGCAACATACCTATCATATGCCATTGCTGTCAGTATCAACACAGAGCCTACAGCATAAAGGTGAACAAAGAAAGCCTGGGTGACACAGGCCGGGTAACTTATTGACCTGGAATCAAGCAAAATTTCTTTCATTAATTGAGGAAGGAAGGCAGTGGCCCCAATTAGATCATTGACAGGCATATTGAAAAACAGGATGTACATAGGTTGATACAGATTTTTATCCCGTGCAATTGTGAGAAGGATGATTGAATTACACAAAACAATGATGCAATAATTTAGCAATCCCAGAAAAAATGCTGGATAGACAACATTGGGAGGAATATTTAATTTTTCCAGGGACAACATAGATGAGCTGTTGAAGGAGATGTTATCCATGTGAATATAGTTGCAGGAATATTTTTTGTAGAAGCTGGGAAGGAAGGCAAGAAGTCTGAATTTAATTTTGAAGCGTACATTTATTTTTCATAAATATTATATATGTAAGCACTCAGATCTTTTTCTATTGATTTTATGTCATATTTTGAGTAAGAAAATACAAAAAATAAGGAAAACAAGGATAAAAGTATCATAAGTAATAAAATAATCTTGTCAGGGCTACTTAATGTCTAAGGATATGATCAGCCCATTTTCCACAACATCTTTGTTTTTGTAATATGTGAATACATTCTAAAATATTCTCATATACCTTGAATGCGTAAGAGCAGTTGTAAATCTTGACTTCTCTGGCCTCTCATACAGTGTTGTTTGCTCAACAACATTGAATTTTTTGTTGTCATAGACTTGGCAGCATCCTGTATTTTTGCTTCAAGTTAAAGAAGCAGACAGCTAAAAAGAAACTGTATAGCAAGTCTATAGGAATGCAAGCACATACCTGTATTGAAGGTATTTTTTCCCAGCTTTACTGCAGGCCTTGATAACAACAAGAGCTACTGGAATTCAAAATCAGGAACTGTTAATTCCAACACATGCATGTTCTCTGATGACATGTTTAAAAGCATTAAATTAGAAAACAGCCTGTTTTCAACTGCTTTTGTTAAGCAAGTTTGTTTGTAACTGTGTGACTACAGAGCAAAAATACATTTATTGCTGCAGGTAACTATTTTAGTAAACAGTATAAACATAAACAGTATGATATTCCTTGTGGATGTCTATGGAAAAATGGAGCATGCTTTTTAACCTTATCTGTAAAAATTGCTTTTTTTGTTCTTTTGTATTTTAGTAATCAAAATTTAATCTAACAGTACTTGAATTACCCATAAACAAAGTGTTAACGTATTTGGATTGTTTGTATATTACTTACTTCACCGTTTATGGTTTCATTAAATTCATTGCCAGATGAAGCTTCGTTTGAAGATTAAGCGGCTTAAGATCTGTTGAGTCTCAGCAGATGTATTTAATTTCTCATAAAGACCATACGTCACATCTTTAGGGAATTAAAAAGAGGTGTATGAGAATTATATATAGTTATAATTAACTACCAAAGGAGGCTAAACAATAATTACAAATACTCCTCAGAAAATTATTTATTTCTATGGTGTTGCGTCCCAGTGTGTGTCCGTGTTTTTTTTTTTTCTGCTTCCTGTATTCAGGTACCCCCACCCCATTGGTCCATCACTACACCATCACTGCAGTTGTGACATCATCATCATCATCAAATCCCAGCCAATCAGGAACCAGTCCTCAAAGTTCAGAAACCTGAAGGAGTTTTGACTCCGTTTGCTCCGGTTCAACTTAGAATGCTCATTGCTTGTGCTTTTGCTTTTTGTTTTTGCCTCATTAATTTTTGTTTGTTTATGCTTGTATTACCTTTCCCACACTTGTTACTTTCCTTTTTTACCTTGCTTGTGCTCATTTGTTACCTTATTCCTTGCTTGTGTATTTTCTTCTGTATTACCCATTTTCCCATATTCGTGCAATTGGTTCAGTCGTGTCGTGTTATTGTTAACTGTGAACTTCACAAGAAATCACATTTGCACAAACTTTTGCTGTCGCGCTTCCTAAATCCATCACAGAAACCCAACTGCATCCAAACCCATCCTAAATGTTACACCCCTGATGTAGGTGATGACCTACTCTGCCTCAGGTCCCTCTTGAGCCAGCACTGCCCTAGTGCCCACATCACTCGTGTCTGTATCTAGCACTAGGGGCTGGTCAGTAAGGGATAGACCAGGACTGGGGACTAGGTGAGAGCTTGCCTGAGGGCTCTCAAGGCCTCCTTGGACACTTCCAATGACCTGAAGGGGATCCTCTTACTCATAAGCTGGTGCAGCAGGGCAGCCAAGTCTGCAAACCTCTAAACAAGCTTGAAATAATAGAACACCAGGTCTAGAACCCCCTTAAAGCCCCTTCACTGTGCTGGGGTGCAGCCAGGTCATCACCGCTCTCGTCTTCTCTTGGTTAGTGGAGACCCCCCAGTGACTCACTGTATGTTCCAGAAATAGAGTCTCAGTCTGCAGGAGGCTAAACTTCTTTGGATTCAGCTTCAGCCTCCCGGCTACACCTGAACACCAGCCACAGGCTTGCTAGGGCTTTGTCGAGACCAACGAGTATGACCCAGAACTGGCAGCCCCCTCCCCTGGGAGAACCCAGTCTTTGGCTGGTCCTCCAGAGTCAGCTCCACTGGCTAACAGCAAGTGCACTGCGGAGGTCCAAAGAACTGAACCAGTGGGATCCCCCAATGTGGTCTGACCTCATCAATTCTAGGAATTGGGTAGGTCTGTCTAGAATCCTTCCTAGTCGCCTGATTAAAGTCCCAGTAGTCCACAAAGAACCTGGAGCAATGCACTGAAGAATCACGGGCTGTTTGCGGGTTTCTCAATGCCATGTTGTTGATTACAGTATATCTTCTGCAGCCTGCCACTTGGCAATCAGTAAATGTTGGAGGGGTAGGCAGATGGGTACAGCAGTCCCTGTGTCAATATGGTGTTGCACCAGGCTGGTATGACATCAGTCCTCACTCCTAGTTGCAAACCACACAGAAACTCTTTAACTTGCCACTGCTATCCTCAACTGGGGCCTGACCGCCAGCATCACCAAAGATTTTCCATGGCCTTCTCAGTAACCGTGAAATCCCCCCTGACTGAGACGTATTCCCTCCTATCTGTTGGCATCAGCATGTGGATGCTCCCTCTGTCTTGAAGGTGGGGGGGGACTGGACTGCCCACCCCCAGAAGGGTTACAGTGCCCTCTCCCAGACACAAAGGCAGTCTTTTGTCAATTTCTCCCCCACAGCACTGTTAGCACACACACTTTCTTTCCTATTAGCAAATGCAGCACCCCTTCGGTCTCGCTCAATTGCTCTGTGCTCTCTGCCCAATGGTGTTTTATGCTTCATTTACACTCAGGAGATCCAGATCACTCTCACTACCCTGTCTACTCCGACAGCTGAGCTCAGCTGAACACCTTAGAGGACATTGAGCCTTCATACTTGGGCAGCTGCACCTCTCGGTGAAGGTGCTTCAGACTCATGGAAACGACAGCGAGCCCTCTCCCTCTGGCTTCAAAAAGCTTGCAATCTGCCTTTAGGCTCTGTACAGAAAGGAACATTCCCAAACCAAACCATTAACTTAAAAACAAAGAAAAGGTGCACAGGACAGTCTTTTTAGCTGCTGATCAGTTCTGGCATGAACCCATGTAGTTTACTACATTTCCTTCAGCGTCACTTGGTTGCCTTAGACAATGTTCAGGTCTCCCAGACCCCCTCCTGAAGATAGTACAGCCTGACCCCCAAGGTGACTCCCTGCCAAATGTCAGGCAAGGAAACAGCAGTTGCTACAGTATATATTTTTTCTACACCTTAGATTCAAATAATATTTTTATTTTTTATATGAAGCTCTCTTTTTCCCTTCAATCATTCATTTTATTCCAAAATATACATATTTCACACACATTTTTTAAATAGTTTAAAATGTTTGTAATATTAAATTTGGACTGGAATTTTTTTTTTTACTGAACCCAACAAACTTTCACAAAGCAAGCCATGGTTTACATTTAGGCCAAGATCAAACATTTTTATTTCACTCATGATGCTGTATTATGTGATGCTTGTAAAGCTCTGAATACAAAGTTAGGACTGACAATGCCACAAGCATGAACTGAACCAATACCAACTCCTTTAACACCAATGGAGATGAAGTGCTGTAGCATATAATGTTTTATGTGTGTTTCTCACCTTCCCTGCTTGATCAGGAATTGAAGATTTCAAAAGGCCTCTTTTTATCAGTCTTTCCAAAACCATGATTTTTGAAAGATGACAGAGCATCACATTCAGCGAATATCCTTTGGTAGCCTTTTCCAGACTCCCATAACCATTTGTGGAAAAAAGTAGAAGTACACTCTGAAAGTGTAGAGACTTCATATCTTAAAGTGAGAATATGAAACTCAAGAACTTCACCAAATCCCTCAATATTTTGCTAAATACACTAAATTCCTGCTTAAATATTTAGGGATTTTGTGAGATCCCTGGTTCATTTTCTCATTATACCATACAGACAGCATTTGCATTTAATAATAATTTTGCCCCATATAACTGAGTGGTTGAAAGGTGCTCACTCCAGGTCAGATACAGTACTGTTCTTTCTCCTGGTGTGGGTCCTGGCAAACTGGAACCCACCACACAAACATACAGGGTACACTGGAACAACACCCTGTACAGTAAATTAGTGCTTCACAGGTTACACACACACATTCAAGCACACGAGGACAAATTAAAGATACTAATTAACCTGTCCAATATGCCTTTGGAAGCTGGGAGGAAACCACAGCACCTAGAGAAAACGTGTATAAAGATGATTAGAACATTTTAAACAATTATTTGCATTTGTAATTCTTTACTCTCTGAATTGAGAATCACTAATGGTTTCATTGCATGTCACCTCACAGCAGCTACTGCTGCTCTGCAGTGGGGAGAGTGAGTAGTAGCAGACATTCTCTTCTGAGCTACCCAAACATTGACTCATTAAGCTTTATGGCACACTACAACCTCTACAGCTCTTACAAGGGATTATAGTCTAATGTGATTCTGTTGCAATTATATTTTCAAAAATATCTTAAAATGTTTTTTCTGTTTCACCCAGTGAATTTTCATAGGACAAATCTGTTGAATACTGTGTAACATTTTCAAAAATTTCATATTGCCTGGGCTAGATTCCTTCGTGTAATGAAAACCACCAAATGAATAAAAGAAAGGAAAAATGTTTTTATTTATCCTTTACTATTCAGCCTGTATTTAAAATAATTTACAAAGTAAAAGATTGCAGTGCATGAAAGCATTTTTATTGTTAGTTAATAAGTAACAATAAAATTATGACAAAATGATTTAACTTAAAATACAAGTGAAATCTTCTATATCATTGTACTGTACAACCCACAAATCTGCTTCACATTGAAGAAAGATATAAGATGTGTAAAAAGGGTTAACTGATTTCTTTCTGTACAAAGACTTCTTCTGGTACAAAACATTCCATGCTTCAGCACTTTTGAGTTATGGCAGGGAAGAGGGTTAACTGATAAAAGATTCCAAGTCGAGCTAGAGACTAACTATGGGAAAATGAGATCAGCCATTCAAAGTGTTCAAGGTCTGGAGAATGTCCGAACACAGGTGAACTCAACCCATTACCATGGTAACAATTAGGTCAGAAACAGCTGAAGTTTGTTATATAAACAATTCTCTGAACAATTCCGAATATATTATTCCATGAATGCAATAAAACTCACTTGTTCAACTTCATCTCGGGGTCCAGAACTTATTTGTTTGTTACAACAACATGTTGTTACATGGTGGTCTATGTTTAAAACTGAAAATAAAAAAAAATAGCTCTTCCATCCCAGTGGGCATTGATTCGTCGAATATACGTATATTCACGGCGAAAATACGGCTATACATATATATACGTCGCCGCGACGTATAATCAACGTCGAATTGCAACCTTAAAATCGACGACATTATAAACGCATATATAACGTCGAAAACACATCTAACACAGTGCCGGAGGCTTTTTACTGTATGTATCGTGTTTGCCGCAACTAGGAGTATACGGCACTCTGCACAGTGTACGAAGTAAATTATTTTCGCAGTCATTAATTTACACGTGTATAATAAATATAGTAATAAATAGAATAAATTAATGACTGCGAAAATAATTTACTTCGTACACTGTGCAGAGTGGCGTAATTTACTTCGTACACTGTGCAGAGTGCCGTATACTCCTAGTTACATACAGTAAAAAGCCTCAGGCACTGTGTTAGATGTGTTTTCGACGTTATATATGCGTTTATTAATGTCGTCGATTTTACGGTTGCAATTCGACGTTGATTATACGTCGCGGCGACGTATATATACGTATAGCCGTATTTTCGCCATGAATATACGTATTTTCGACGAATCAGTGCACACAGCTTGGCATACAAGGGTTTTGCGGAGGGGGTCTTGCCACCTGCCTGAAAAAAACAGTAAAATGTTTGAGTGCCTATAGAGTTTCTATTTTTATTTTCTTGAGAAAAGTTGATACCATTTCCTGGACACCCCGTCCCCCATCAGTGCACGGTGCCCGGGGAAAAATCTGTAGGGGGGTGTCTGAAATTCTGAGGGGGGATGATATTTCGGTTGAAACGGAGCTGTTCGGTGCAGCTACCCAAATGACATCTCGCAGCTATGCCATTGATTAGTGCTTCATGATAGAAGATAACGACTAGCAATCTGGTATTTGCGTTGAAGTTCAGTTTCACATTTTTCGTCACTCTCGTGGTTTGTATTGCCTGGAGCGAAAAGTACCATAAGCGTTCATTTTTGCAGCTACATGGAGATTCTGAATCGTTAAGAAAACATTTTTGTAAAACCAACAGAAAGCACAGACTGCTATAACTAGTCCTAGTTATATAACAATTTTAAGTATAATGATAAACTACTGCAAGGAATCGGTCCACCTGAGCAAACAGGATCATAATGTTGACACTCAATAACGACACTGATATGTGCAGTTCCTGGACGGATAGCCCTCCTGCACATCAAACAGTCTGAGTGACTGTTAGTGTCATTTAGTGTTGTCTGACCATTGACAAAGTACAACTATTTTTTTAGGGCGCAAATTAAGTTAGGTAAATCTTTTTGCCCAAAACTGAAGGGGCGACTCTCCTCCCTCCCCCCGTGATGCCAGGCCTGTCCCCATCCTATTCCATAATGTCATTATATATAATACCATACAACAGTGACCGATCCTTATTAACTGCATGCGTTAAAATTGCACATCAGCACATAGCAGGGGGCACATAGCCGCAATGTATTATCAATGTTAAATTTCAACCATAATATCGACAACATTAATAAACGCATACGTTGAGAAAATATCTAACCCAGCATATTTTCCGGTTATATACCACAATGCATTGCTAGTATTCGTTGGTCACCATTTTGGACACGTTTTTCAAACGTAGAAGTATTTATCGGCAAATATCTCAGCAATCCTCTTTTGACGAGTAAGTATGAATAATAATAATACTATCTGAATACATACAGATCTTTCTTAATATTATTTTTATTAAAATAGTACGTGAATAAGCAAAAAATGGCACATAAAAATAGTGTGAATGGGGAAGATGACACAAAATCATTTTGCCGTTTCTCTATTCTTATTCTATGTTGTACTTTCAAACTGGGTACTCTTTATGACAGACTTTATTGCTCAACTGCTATGATGCAAGTCAAATTTTATACATTTATTTCAGCTTTGAGCTTAGTAAACCGTTCATTTTTTAGATTATACTAAAGAAGATATTAATCATAATTTATTTGGGAAGTAATATTATATAATTTTCTCCTAGCTGCGGTGCTGAAGTCCCACCCTACATCAACAGAAAAAGAAATAAAGGAGCACGCAATGTGTTACTTGAAGAATGCATATGCAAGGCAGGGGGCCAGGAGATCTGGACACTGAAAATAATAGGTTTTTGGTTCTAACTGTTAGGACAATTAGACAGGGTTTGCAAATAGTGGACAAAAATCGTCTTAACTTCCATTGTAATATTTTTTTTTCTTGGAAATATAGAAGTTGTACATTTTAAAATGTATATTTGAATCAAAATGTAGTTTTGAGTTAGTGTGTTAATGTAATTATTTTGTTTTTGTCATTACTATACTGTATATTGCCATGTTACCAGAATTTGTAGCTGAAGTTTAAGACTAGTTGTGTTTTTTATGATTATTGCCCATATGTTGATTGTTGATTGATTGTATACAATGTATAATTTGAAATACATATTTTTCAGGTGTGAATGTGTATTTTAAGAATAAATTTCTAAACCAAATCATTGGGTTGATTTACTAGTTTCTACACCTGTAAAAATCTTTGATGTATAATAGACCTCTACCCATATACGTATAATAGACCTCTAAAGTTATCCGTATAATAGACCTCTAACCATATACGTATAATAGTCCTCTAAAGTTATCCGGAACTCCTACGATATATGTATAATAGTCTTCTAAATTTATCCGTATAATAGAATTTCAACCATTTACGTATAATAAACATCTAATCATAGACGTATAATTGACGTATAACAATAGACGTATATTAGAATTTCATTCTAGACGAATTGCGGACCACATTTAGACGTCTAAGGTATGCGTTTAATAGACATATATTATACGTCTTTTGCCCACTGGGATGGTGTCTCCTAAAAATCTATTATTATATTGAGCTTCAAAGACTTGAATTTAAAGACTTTTATGTACTGAAATAACACCAATGGGCTTTAAAAATTCAAAATTTAAATATTTGCAACTTAGTGCTATCTAGTACAAAGATGTTATTGATAAATATACTGTATAAATACAGGAACTCATGGAATCAAATGCATTTAAAAGCACAAAAGAAGAAATGTAAAAGAAGGTTTTATACTGTCTCAATTATATAATCAGCTAAATTCAACCGAGCATCATTTCCTTCTGTAAGAACAGTGTCTGCAAATGAATGCAACCAAGCGCAAACTGAGAGGTTTTGAATAGTGTTTCAAAATGCATTTGAGCTGATGTCCGATAAAAGATAAAACATGTTTCCTAAGTCTCCAAAGTTTTTTAGATTATTGTTCAATCCAGCACTTTTTTTTAGATGTGTGCCACCTTTCGTCTGAAAATCAATGGTATTCTTGTTCTGATCTCTTTTATTTTCAGACCATATATAATTGGGTTCAGGGTTGGGGGAAATGTTACAACTAAGACCCCAACAACTTTCGATATATATGAGGGTGTCTTCTCAAAACGATATGAAAGAATTCTGTAAAAAGATGTAATTTCTAAAGTGATGAATGAAACTAAATGTGGTGTGCAAGTTTGAACAGCTTTGCTCCTTGCATCCGAGTGCTTGTTTCTCAGACATGTATAAAGTATCTGCATGTATGTGTAGAGAACTGATCCTAAAGCCAGAGCTTGCAGCACAGCTGTCAAAAACATCCCATAGATGTTATTTATGCTGGTGTCAGAGCACACAAGTGCCACAAGAGAGGGATTATCACAGTAAATATTAGATATTAGTGATCGACATCGAGGCAACCGCAGAACCAAGGAGAAAAGCACAACTATCAAAATGAAATTCACTACCCAGAGCAGTGCAATGATTTTCATTAAATGGGTATTTGTCATGATTGAACTGTACCTTAAAGGGCAGCATATAGCAACATACCTATCATATGCCATTGCTGTAAGTATCAGCAGAGAGCCTACAGCATAAAGGTGTACAAAGAAAGCCTGGGTGACACAGGCTGGGTAACTTATTGATCTGGAATCAAGCAAAATTTCTTTCATTAATTGAGGAAGAAAGGCAGTGGCCCCAATTAAATCATTAATGGGTAGATTGAAAAGCAGCAGATACATGGGTTGATATAGATTCTTCTGCAGAGCAATTGTGAAAAGGACAATGGAATTACAGAAAACAATGATGCCATAAATTAACATTCCCAGAAAAAATACTAGATAGACACTAGTTGGAGGTATATTTAATCTTTCCAGGAGTAACATAGATGAGCTGTTGTAAGAGATGTTATCCATGAGTATCTACCCCCTTTCAAATGTGTTCTTCAAGAAGCTGGAAAAGAAA
This sequence comes from Lepisosteus platostomus, assembly GCF_059453375.1. NCBI lineage: Eukaryota > Metazoa > Chordata > Actinopteri > Semionotiformes > Lepisosteidae > Lepisosteus > Lepisosteus platostomus. The sequence goes on along the minus strand of NW_028291565.1, from coordinate 28,227 downwards.
GGTCAGATGGAAGAATTAAAACATATTGTACATTAAAGCAAGAAAATCAGGAGACGGCTATTTTGAAAAAATCTAGGGTTTCTAAACAGTACAGTTGGAAAAACTGAACTCCCAAAACATTAAAACAATTTTTCATGTTCAATTCTTATTTCTTAGTACTAATATCACATTTTCTGCTCCTTCCTGTGGTGTCTTTTAGGTAGTAAAAATAATGATGCATACACTTTTTTTTAAATGAACATTTCATTAAAAAACCTGAATGTTCAGAAAGAAGACTTCTCAGGGTACGATAAGGGTACTTGTTTAAGCTCTCTCAAGATGGACAGTCACTGAGGGACAGCAGTTTTCAAGTCTTTCCACAGAAAGTTACAACTTTCCAGATTTGTAATTGTCTTATAATGAAAAAATAAAATAATATTCTAAATTGGTTCCATGTACATATAACAAATAAAGTATTTTGTAAAAGATGTATAGCTGATTGTTTGTATTGTTATAGTCTTAGCTCAGACACAGATGTGTTCCTTTAGAATAGCAAGAACTTACCTTGATTGACACTGTTGTCCCCAGCTTTGTTCCAGACCTTGATAAAAACAAGTGCTACTGGCCTTCAAAACAGGAATTACCACATTTTGTTAATTGCTGTACTTTAATTACATTGGTTTTGTTAATTGCAACATATTTATTTTCTCTGATAACAAGCACGGACTTAAAAATGCAAGGAAATCCATTCATCCATTTTTATTAGCCAAGCCTCTAAATAACGTTTTTGAATGCAGTGCACACAGAACTAAAATGCACTAATTATTCATTGTAGCATGTATTTGGCTACTAAATTTCTATTGTACAGAATGAGTGTACACTTAAAAACAGAACAAGATGCTTTTTTTATTTTTAACAAAATGCTATTCCATCATTATTTGATGTCCATATAGACTATAAGTTAAAAAAGTAATAGACAATTATACTCTATCCTTACAAAAGTATATACATCTAGCCATGTTGCTTACTTCCTTGTTTATTGTCCTAAATTCAGTTCCAGAAGTAAATGCATCCTTAAATTAATTTACTGACGTCCTGTTGTGAGCAATTGTTATTGTTCGTACAGACCATGAAAATGACAATGACAGCAATTTATAAATATCCATGAAGGAGGTGCACCAATAACATGGTTCACAAACACTCATGAGACATTTTCTGTACACGATGCTGTTATTCTGAATATGGAAGAGAAAGTTTTTTGTGTAGCACCTGGTTAGCTTTGCTTAACTATATCGCTTAACCATCAGCAAATCTGAACTGATAAATAAAAAAGGAATATAATTCACCATCTAATTTTATTTAACAGCACATATAAAGACTATTTCTGACGTTCTGTGAAGTAATATTTACCGATATCCATACATTAACAATTACCAGTAGCTGTATCACCCTGTAACTCACAACTGGCAGCCCACAGAAGCTACGCAGGTGTGAGCTTGGCCAGTGCCTAAATGGGAGACCTCATGGGAAAGCTAAGGTTGTTGCTAGAAGAGGTGTTAGTGGAGTGAGTAGGGGACACTCATCTTGGGGCTCATCATCAGTCTGTTTTGGTCCTAATGCCCCAGTATAGTAATGGGGACACTATACTGTAAAAAGGCGCCGTTCTTCAGATGAGATGTAAAAGTGAGGTCTTGACTCTCTGTGGTCATTAAAAATCTCAAGGTGTTTCTCGAAAAGAGTAGGGGTGTTACCCTTGCATCCTGGCCAAAATTCCCATTGGCCTTTACCATTCATGGCCTCCTAATAATCCCCATCTATGAATTGGTTTCATCACTTTGTTCTCCTCCCCACTGATAGCTGGTGTTTGGTGAACGTACTGGAGCACTATAACTGCCGTTGCATCATCCAGGTTGCACATAGGTGGTGGTGGAGGGGTGTCCCCATTACCAGTAAAGAGCTTTGGTTGGAGTGTCCAGAAAAACACTATACTGTATAAGTGTAAAGAATTATTGTGAACTGTAGGGCTACCATAGTTTTTCCCCAGAGGTCTCTCAGCCAGGTACTGACTAGGCTCACACCTGCTTAGCTTCAGTGGGTTGCCAGTTGTGAGTTGCAAGGTGGTATGGCTACTGACTGCGTTTTTTTTTGTGAGGAATTCATTCTGATAGCTGATAGCTGGAGGAATTAATTCTGACCAATGAGTTTTTTAGAAGCAAACTAAATTTCATCCAATAATTTCTTAAAAGAATCAGGACTATCAAATTCAACAGTGTGATTGCAGAATTTGTTCCAGACTTCCATAACCCTATCCCTATGTGTATAAAAAAAACCTGAAGGAAAGTGGATTTCTGTAAATGGCCAGATTATAGACCTTATGTTGAAGATACTGTAAACGATGAAGCTGGGGATTTCACAAAATCTATCTATATATACATAAAATCCCAGGTAAAATATTTAGGGAGTTTTTGAAATCCCTAGTTTCAGATTCGTACCAGAACATTTCCATTTAGTATTACACTACATTGGTAGTATTGACCAAGCAAGTTTTTTTTCTCTTTACCCAAAAGCTCCCGACTGATGCTTTCAGAAAAGTCACTTCAAGTTCAAAGTGAGCTCTAAAGTTCAGACACCATTAATGTGAGCCTGGATTTTGTCAGTAACCTTCCTGCAGTGACCTCAGTGAAAATAATGTTCCTGACACTGACCCCTTGAATGTTATTGTGGAGCCGAAAGAGTGACAGGCTTGATGTACGTTTCCAATCAGCCATAAAATTACAATTATATTCCTTTAGCTTATTTACAGTAAAATCTATGTCATGCTTACTAGTGGTATATTGTTAGAGACGTATATATTTAGAATATTGTATATTATAATACAGCTCCAATAAAACAAAATTACAAATGGATTGTCTCATGTCAGGAAAATCATCAAATAGTGTGATTCAGAGGAACAGAGGATAGCTTGCAAGGTTTTGTTTGACAATGTGAAGTGTAAAGCAGAAATCGTGCAGAAAGCACTGAGGAAGCACAATTAGTTTAGACACAGTGTCATCACCAGAAAGCATTTTATTGTAGTTTAAACATTTATATCAACAATTGACTCACACTCTATTCTAGACAAATTTCAATTTCGTAAAATGAGGATACTTTTTTATTGAATAGATTAATGATTATTGTTTCTTTAGTTTTGAGACCATATAGGACAGGATTATGTACAGTATAGGGGGAAACACAAAAATGACCACTCCGATTGTTTTCTTAGACGGATCAAGGCGTTCTTAAACCTATTGTCTATGAAAGTATAGTGATAAGAGATGTGAGTTCTAAAACTATAAAGACTACCAAATGAGTAGCACAAGTCTAAATGGCCTTACTCTTTGCACCAGAGTGCGTGTTCATCGCACGTTGCAAGGATTTGAATTAATGTAAACATAACTACAAGCAATGACATTCCTTGTAATACAGCTGTCACAAACATCCCGGAATAATTATTTATGATTCTGTTCTCACAAACTAATCCCATAAGAGATGGATTGTTGCAGAACAATCATTTGATTGGGTTACTGTTTGTCATGATTGTATTGTACCTTTAAGGGCAGCAGATTGCAATATACCTATCACATGGCAGTCAGTATAAGCAATGATCCTCCTCCATAGAGATACATGAGCAAAGCTTGTATGACACAGGCTGGATAAGTTATTGATCTCGTCCCTGACAAAATATCTATAATTAATTTAGGGATAAAAAGCTGTTGCATCCATTAGATCACTAATTGGTAGATTGAAAAGCAGCAAGTATATTGGTTTATGAAGACATTTCTTTAGAGCAATTGTCTAAAGGATAACAGAATTACAGGAAATAATGAAGCTGTAAATTAGCAGTCCAAAGATAAATGCTGGATATTGCTTCCGGGTGGCAAATCCAAGCTTTCCAGAGTTAAAACTGAAATGACATCATCGGCACTGGAAACCATTTTATTTGTACCATGGAAGCTGTTGCATGAGGGGAAAAAAAGACGTTAGATTATATTCAATGTAACCAGATTAGGAGAAATAGCAATCACTGTAAAAGATGCAAAAAACATTTTAAAAGATCTAGGCATAATTTAAGACTGGGCAAATAATTAGCAGATTATGTTTAATGTTGTTACGTCCCAGTGTGTGGTCCATGTGTGTTTTTGTTGCTATGTTCCTCACTTCCTGACTTTGATTGTTCTCCCTCCCCCATTGGTCTATCATTACACCATTGTTTCCGTATTACGTCATCTTCAGTTAACTCTCGACCAATCAGAACTCAGATTGTTCAGTATATAACTTGGAGGTTGTCGGAATGAAGTGCCCTTTTGCTTGACTTTGGTTCTGCTCGGCTCGGCTTTGATTTCGCTTTGTTTTGCTTCAGCTTTGTTGGTTTGTGTTCGTCTCCTTGTTCTTTCGTTTGTTTGTGTTTATCCTTTATTTCACCATTACCTTGCCCAAACGTGTTATATCAACCTCTGTGTTCTTTTGTACCCTGTTCCTTGTGTCTACTCCAGTTTTTTCCTTATTTGAATTTGTAGTTCACTTGTGTATTTGTGTGAACTTTTGTGTAAAGGGTTAGTTTACAGATGCAGCCATTCAAAATGCGCGGGCGATTCCGCATTATTTTCCGGTACGCAAGTTACCGGTGTAATCATAGCCGGCCGAGGGACGCCAAATATGTAACGTTGCCATAGCCAAAATGTGAATGTAGTGTAGCTCTCTGAAGGCACCAGTTCTGTAGGGTTTGGGCATTTACTGGGACAATTATTAATCGTAGCAGTAAATCACAAAATTGATTCTTTTGATGGCTTTAGAATCCAACCATGCGACATAACTCAAACAACGCACACACACAGGTACTAATACACGAGGATACATTTATTAATACATAGAATATGCATGTAAAACTAACAGATCTTATCGAGAGGGTTATCAGAATACAAAAAGATATATATTCAATCAGTTACAAAGTGTTACACATATCAAGAGGACATACGTTCAGTATATCATTCATTAAGACCGTTTCGTAAATGAACTTGGTTACAACTTCTACATTAGATACTCAAAACAAGTACATAACTCTTAGGAATTAAATTGATATCAACTGGTTGGGATAACAATTGAATTCTCGAGCTGTAATGCATTGAAGTTGAATACTCATCCAATCTCTGGGGATTCAGATCTCCTGCGGGCACAAAGAAACAGTTGCAGGCTGTTGCTGTCCAATCCGCGCTCTCTGGCTAGGTGCCAGGCTGTGCTGTGCGGTTTGCGACGGTGCGCTGCTGATGCTCACTGATTGGCTAGTTAGTGTTGGCTTTAACTAGCAAAGTTTGCGCACAGGAGAAAAGATGACTGTGGGTCCCAGCAAGTCAGGAAGAGGACCGGTTCGTTCCTGATGAAGAGCTAGTTCTGAATAGTGATTCAGCTGTCCACAGTTCCGACCTGTTCATGAGGCCTGCTGCTGTTGCTAACCTCGGGTGGATCCTCTGGTTACTCTCTGGCAACCTCCACTCTAGACTCTTAGAACAAAGGAAAGTTCTGGTACTCGGACACACTGGCCGTTCCGTGGTTGTCCGGGCTGAGTCTCAGGATGGTCAGGAGGCGCGCTGCGAGAATGTCCTGCCCTTGGGAGCCTTCTGCTCCTGGGCCATCCTGCCCTGGAATTCTCCTTTGAATTCCCTTTAGAATTGTCCACAGAATACTCCACCGAATCTTACTGAATCTCACTGAATCTCTCAGGCTCTCTGTGTTGCCTGTTTTTACCTGGAGGAACTTCAGCTCATTGATTGGCTGAAAGTTCCATGGGCATCAGAGTCCCACGTGGGTTACTCCGCCCTACCAGTCCCTGATTGGTTGATCAAGGTGAGATATGAGTCACTCCTGACACTTAGGAATGCAGTCCAGATGTCCATCTGGCACTCCCTAAACAGATAGGTGCCAATGGATGACCATTGATCATGATAGCCAGGCTTAGCTAAGTGCATCCCCCTTTGGGAGCTGTCCCTTATCAGAGGAAACCTTAAATCAGCCTGCATGAATAGTTTCTCTGTGGCTGCACCACAGAGATGAACAGAGATGGGGCCTCTTTGGGAAAGCTCAGAACACTTAATTCTTTCTTATTAATAAGCCTCGCCGCTACACCGGTAAATACCGCGAGTTACCGGTAAATACCGCTAGTTAACGTAAATTCTCCTTTAATACGACAAGCAAAATAATAGTATCCGCAATAGTATCCGGAATTTCCGCAAGGTGGAGCTAATAAAGCTCAACCTCTCATGTTTGAACTGTGGCCATCAAAGTCTTTAACAAAGATATTACTAATAGTATTAATAATGAATGACCTTGGACAAGCTGTAAGTGTAAACTCAAAGTATTGCCCTGGTCAACATTCTTTTTTTCATTGACCGTCTTTGTAAAAGTAACACCACAGCATTTTGCAATCACGCATTTGTTTCCAATCATGCAAAGTACAGTAATTTTTGAGAATCGATTCACCATGCCTTTCACATGCTCATAAAAGAGATTGATTTAGGAACATAAACATATTACCGTATGAAAACTGTACTGTATACAATATGTATATGTATATTTAATGTCTTAACTGTGCCCGTTTAAGTATTGAATATTCATATTGAATTTTACCACTGAAGGGAAATCTTAGTAGCTGAGCATAAAAAGAATAGGAGCATACTGCAACGCGTGTGAAGGCCATAAACGATATTAATTTTGGAACATAAACATACAGTATATGGCTGGTCTAGGTACAGTGCCTTGCGAAAGTATTCGGCCCCCTTGAACTTTTCAACCTTTTGCCACATTTCAGGCTTCAAACATAAAGATATAAATTTTTTATTTTATGTGGAGAATCACCAACAAGTGGGACACAATTGTGAAGTGGAACGAAATCTATTGGATTTTTGAAACTTTTTTAACTAATAAAAAAATGAAAAGTGGAGCGTGCAAAATTATTCGGCCCCCTTGCGTTAATACTTTGTAGAGCCACCTTTTGCTGCGATTACAGCTGCAAGTCGCTTGGGGTATGTCTCTATCAGTTTTGCACATCGAGAGACTGAAATTCTTGCCCATTCTTCCTTGCAAAACAGCTCGAGCTCAGTGAGGTTGGATGGAGAGCGTTTGTGAACAGAAGTTTTCAGCTCTTTCCACAGATTCTCGATTGGATTCAGGTCTGGACTTTGACTTGGCCATTCAAACACCTGGATACGTTTATTTGTGAACCATTCCTTTGTAGATTTTGCTGTATGTTTGGGATCATTGTCTTGTTGGAAGATAAATCTCCGTCCCAGTTTCAGGTCTTTTGCAGACTCCAACAGGTTTTCATCCAGAATGGTCCTGTATTTGGCTGCATCCATCTTCCCCTCAATTTTAACCATCTTCCCTGTCCCTGCTGAAGAAAAGCAGGCCCAAACCATGATGCTGCCACCACCATGTTTGACAGTGGGGATGGTGTGTTGAGGGTGATGAGCTGTGTTGCTTTTACGCCAAACATATCGTTTTGCATTGTGGCCAAAATTGTTTTTATTTCTTAAATAATTTTGATATAAATGACCAGACCAGAGCACCTTCTTCCACATGTTTGGGGTGTCTCCCAGGTGGCTTGTGGCAAACTTTAGACGAGACTTTTTATGGATATCTTTGAGAAATGGCTTTCTTCTTGCCACTCTTCCATAAAGGCCAGATTTGTGCAGTGTAAGACTGATTGTTGTCCTATGGACAGACTCTCCCACCTCAGCTGTAGTTCTCTGCAGTTCATCCAGAGTGATCATGGGCCTCTTGGCTGCATCTCTGATCAGTCTTCTCCTTGTCTGAGCTGAAAGTTTAGAGGGACGGCCAGGTCTTGGTAGATTTGCAGTGGTCTGATACTCCTTCCATTTCAAGATGATCGCTTGCACAGTGCTCCTTGGGATGTTTGAAGCTTGGGAAATCTTTTTGTATCCAAATCCGGCTTTAAACTTCTCCACAACAGTATTACGGACCTGCCTGGTGTGTTCCTTGGTCTTCATGATGCTCTCTGCGCTTTCAACAGAACCTTGAGACTATCACAGAGCAGGTGCATTTATACAGAGACTTGATTACACACAGGTGGATTCTATTTATCACCATCAGTCATTTAGGACAACATTGGATCATTCAGAGATCCTCGCTGAACTTCTGGAGTGAGTTTGCTGCACTGAAAGTAAAGGGGCCGAATAATTTTGCACGCCCCACTTTTCATTTTTTTATTAGTTAAAAAAGTTTCAAAAATCCAATAGATTTCGTTCCACTTCACAATTGTGTCCCACTTGTTGGTGATTCTTCACATAAAATAAAAATTTTATATCTTTATGTTTGAAGCCTGAAATGTGGCAAAAGGTTGAAAAGTTCAAGGGGGCCGAATACTTTCGCAAGGCACTGTACTTTAAAGAAAACATACACGAAACATGGTTTCATTATGACCAGAATCGGTCTTGAGATATTCTTAACTTGATTTACAGTATTTGAGAGGTATGTCTTAACACCGATACTACAGTACGTAAATACTGCTCACGTATATGTTTCTAGGTTTATATTATGCATTTCATACGGTCAAATTACTTTTGAGCAACTAATAAGAAGCACGAAACGGTATGCCCAGGGCGTTTTAGTTTCGTTTTGTGCTGGGACTCTGCTTTAACAATGTCGCCGTGGATTGATTAGAGATATCAAGTACATACAAGTCATTTTTTAAATGTTGTAGTTCGTCTTGTAAAAATGTTACGAGTACATCATCTATCAACAATTACACAGGTTCTGTTTCCATATTGCGGATTTTGGTTACGTAATATTATTTTCTAAATTTCACATTGTGAATATATGATTTGGGCAAACAGAGCCGCAAAGAAGTACATTATGGGTTGTTGTTTTTTTTTTTTGCAGTTTTATCTAGAACAAGTGATGCTTAAACCTTTGTCTGATTCTTGTGAAACTATCCACACGACAGTTACAGTACCTAGGAGTTGACTTCAGTGATGTCACTGATGGGATGTTTCTAAAAATCCATCCTCTGTAAAACGTCTTCTCTAGTTGTCCTGCATATGTATTCACTAATGAAGCTGTGTGTTCTGAGCCTGGATCTCTACATTTCTTTATGAACCGGCTTAGAGGGCTAAAGACAGCTTGTGTTTAAATTGAGTGTAAGGAAATTTATGCTTCTAAAGTCATGGTCTTATTTATTATTAGCATTTATTATTGTACTGTGCTGTAAACTTGTTCTGTGCCTAGTCACATCACATTATTTTATAGTGTTTTTATAGCGTTATCAAATCTGGTGGCGCTGTGTGTTAGTTTCCTGACTCCCATGTCACATGGTCTGTGATTGAATCCCATGGAACTATGACTTTATTTTTTAACAAACATTTCTTTGAAAAAATTAAACGTTTCCCTTGGTCAGAGATTAAATAAAACCTCACTCGCACCAAACAAATTTATATTTCTAAATATCACAACATGATCGAATTTAAGTCTTTTTAATAACAATGAATAGTCACCTATGCGTTACAAAATAAACATTTATATTGATTTGAATCGCGTTTTGATTTAAATCGTAAACGCGTGTATAAATATATGTGTTTAAAGGCGATATACTGTATAAAAGCGTTGATTCTTATGGAGTGTGTTCTGCCGGGGATGCAAAAAATTTATTTTTTGTAATCGCGTATCTAAGGAAAATTGCAGTATAACTTTGTTCATGCACAAACAGTGGCATGTTACATTATAATTTGGGTGTCTCCTCTTGCCAGAAAGCTCTAAATTGCATTTTGAGTGCGGTTTTTGACTTTTTCTAAATTGCAACCCATAAATAAAGCTGATAAAGCTAAGACTAACTGTATTCTAAACTGTATTACAACAGCACATTGGACAATGCAACGTAAATTGCAAAAATGCACTTGGAATCTGTCCAAGCCCTCCTACGAAAATTATTTAAACTGCGACACTGATCATTCATCTCTAAATAAACTTTATTTTATATAGCGTTTTAAGCGAATAGGTAATTAGATTGCTCATAAACCTAATCGCTTTTTCTACATAAACACAGCGTGATTGCTCTCTGAAAATGCTTTTCCTTTATATTTAGGCTCAGATTTCAACTATAGATCGTATTATTATAAACTTTCTTGGAAAAATGTATTTTATGTAAACGATGTTTGCTATTAATTCATTTAGGGCTAAAATACGTTCATTGTCTTCCAATCGAGTCAAGTTGACATTGGAAGCTTGCCACTCCCGGACTGTTACACCAACGCATTAGCATGTTAAAGCGATTTCATTTAGGTGCCCAGCTACCAGTTAACACTGTACTTCCTACTTTAAAAATACCTGTGAAACCGGTTTAATTCGTCACAGCCAGCACTCCAGCAGAGAGGGGGTTGTACTCGTAAAGTAGAAGCCGGCGAGATTTCCAGCGAAAGACACCTCCCCCCCCCCACAAAACCCAGTAAGCAGTAATGCTTTATGTTGAAAATTGAGGTGGATTTTGTTTATGATAAAGAGGATAAACTGGGATGGGAGGAGGGTTTAGTTTTGCATAAGGGGCGGGATTATGATAATTGGAGGAATTTGCGAGAGTATAATGGTTTGATATATTTGATTTTGTATTGTGGTCGTTATCTATGTTTTTGGTTGGTATTATGTTTATATGGTTGTTTTTGTTGGTTGGTTGTTATTATGGTTATTAATCATATGATCTATAGTTGAAATCTGAGCCTAAATAAAAAGAAAAAGCAAGTGATTAGGTTTATGAGCAATCTAATTACTTATTCGTTAAAAACGCTATATAAAATAAAGTTTATTATTAATTTGCTGGACAGAGCGGTGAACATTATTATGCATAAGTCAAAGATAACGATCCTGATCAGTTTAGAAATCTGTGTACGCTGTAAGGTTTTTACTTCTAAACTTTTAAAATACACTTTTAAAATAGAAAGAAATCCTCTTCCTGGTACAGTCGCATGAAGAGAGAGGCAAAACAGCCCTACACAGCCCTGTCGCAGTACATGAATATAATCATATCGTTATTAAATTCTTTAGATATTCTTAGGATCTATAGATTCCATATTATATAAGCAGAAAAGCTTAAAACTACCACTTTTTCACACGCTATTTCATGTTAGTTAAATTTAATTTATTTATATATTATATATTTATATCTCTGACCAAGGGAAACGTCTCATTTTTTCAAAGAAATGTTTGTTTGTTGATTGTTATCAAAAATGACTTAGAATCGATCATGTGATATTTTGAAATATAAAAGTCAATTGATTGTCCGTAATATCGCTATTCTATTTTTTCAAAGAAATGTTTGTTATGGATTTGAACACACAACCCGTGAGTTGGTAGTCAGGCATGTAGACCAGTAGGCTACAAGGGAAGTCACATGAAGAGGGAGGCGAAACAGCCCTACACAGCCCTGTCGCAGTACACGAATTTAATCATATCGTTATTAAATTCTTTAGATACGCGATTCCATATTATATTCCCTATTAATCAAATTCTAAAAGTATGCTTGTTGACTCCGGTATCTCTTTAGTTAAAGACTTCGATGCTTAAAATGTTTAGGGAGAAATGGAATACTGGTGTGTATTTTTTACTTTAAAGTACCATGACCAGCCATATACTGTATGTTTAAGTTCCAAAATTAATATCGTTTATGGCCTTCACACACATTGCAGTATGCTCCTATTCTTTTTATGCTCAGGCACTAAGATTTCCCTTCAGTGATAAAATTCCATATACATATTAAATACTACAACGGGAACAGTAAAGACGTTTACTGTAAATCTTTCTACAACAGACCAACGGACCACGAGTGCCCCTGTCGGTCAACCAATCGCGTACCGCGGTACCCCGCGTCATCTTGCGTCACGATGCGCGACGCCGTAGCCAATTACCTCCGGTACGTGTCTGTACCGCGCACTTTGAATGGCTGCATCTGTTGGTTGTTGGGTACATTAGGCACATGTAGTTGGTCTCTCTATTAGTAACACTAGTTTAAGATGGGTGAGTGCCTTTTTTTCTTGTATGGTTTTTGGGTAGTTAGTGAAGGTTAGCCAGGGTGTTAGAAGACGCCGAAGACCGAGTGCTTTGGGTTTTGTTTTGGTAGTTAGGTCAGCTTTCCCTCACTTTATTAGCCAGCTTCATTTTGTTTGTTATTTTCTTTTCTTTGGCACCACTCTAGTTCCCTTTCTTGTGTGTTATTGTGTCCTAATTACAAGTTACAAGTACAAGTTACTTTATTCACTTTAAAATAAATCCCTTTGCACTAATACTTGTTGTCATGCTTCCTAAGTCCCTCACCAGAAACCCACCTGCATCCAAAACCATCCTAAATGTTACACACCTTTACCCCTAGACACTTGGAGTCATAACAAATGTAAATAAGAGTGCAGAATGTTACAATATTGATTACAATTACACATCACGATTACACTGACCTTAATTCTTTAACAAGTATCCAAAGATTTTTTTTACTGGAAGCCAAAAATCACCTAAACTCGCCTGAGCAATGATCAACTAATTTATTTACAATATTACCATTAATTTACATATTGAGGGTTTCTACATTTCCCTAATTCCCTAAGGAAATTGTGCTTCCTTCTCTTTACAAGTCATATTCATTTTTCATAGAACAATTCCATGTGTATTACTTGCTTTGAGTTCTTGGTCACTGTTAAGAGTCCAGGTTGCTCCGCAAAAGTGATTGATTCCTTTCAGCTTCTTTGTTTGACCTGGCAAAAGCCATATGTCAGCTCAATAGAGATCCTAAAAACAAGGAAATAATTGTTTCTTTGGAGATATTGCCCCTGTTCCCCAATCATCCAATCAAATATGTTGAAAAATCCTGTATCTTCATCTCACATGATTAATGCAAAATAGGCAGATGTAGAGATGTTTTTGTACACATATTTATAAGCACTCTTGAGTAGCAGCTTAGTTTTATAGGCTATATAAATGCAAGAGCTTGAGTAAAAGTGATTAGATGTGTCTTCAAGAAATTATTCCAAGGGCAATTGCATCAATTGTCCTTTCAATTAATCCACAAAATTCCATTGTGTTGTACCATGTGTATTAAGAGTCAGATGATTTTTAAGAGGTTATACAGCAATGTTTTCTTTAAAAATCCAAATGCCTTTAAATATTCCTCTTTCACTTTTCATGGAACTAGCTGTCAAATTACTAGATTGTCAATGTTTCCTCTAGAGTTACAAACCATGAATTGGATTTGGGATTTTTCTTTTAATTCGGTCCTTTTTAAAGAGGGACTTGCCCAGTATCCTCTCTCACATTCTGTCTGGTGTGATTGTAGCAGCTCAGAATGGAGATTAACTGCAGGTCAACCCCTTCGGGATTTCAAGCTCAGTCAATAATTGTTGGAATGAAGACTTACCCATGGCTTCCTCCAAACGGAGAATAGAAACTGATCAAATGTGAACCAGTGGACACCTGGTAAACCACAGGGGCACAGTTAAAGTGCAAGCCTGGCAGTGACTGTGCCAAAACCCGCAGCACTCATTCAGGTTTGTGTGGATCTTGTGAACCTTGGTCACTAACCAGCCATGACTGGATGTAAATGAGCGCACCTGCTTCTCAAACCACCCTGAAGGCCTACCATCTGCTTGTTAGAATGACATTGAATAGGCTGAGGCTTTTTGTTACAGTATGATTTTTCATTTGCAGCCATTTCAATATTTGAAGGTTTACAGTTCAGGTTTAAAGTGATGTTGACAGACAGCAAGACACAAATAATAACTGCATTAAATTGAAAAATGTGATCTTTACACACATTTGTAGAAGCTGAAGAAGTTGTAGATTTCCATTTTTAATGCATCTCCTCTAATCACAGTTAATAAGAAGGCAGTGTTGAGAGACAGTTGCATGCCACTTTGATCATCCTAGATTAAAAGGCCTGTGAGACTTTGAGTTCCCATTCTTTCTTTAAGTAATTATGCTTAGGGTGTAGCTAAATCTACCTAAGTCATTTAAATTGTAAACAAATTGTAAATATGTTAAACATTGAATACTAGTTATTTATACTAGAAGCTCTTCATTCCTTGCAGCATAACAGTCAAGATCCTGAAATTAAGGATTACTGCAGGATTGCTGGGGTTTAATTGTGTGTGTTAAACACAAAATCACTGTAACATAGTGTCCTACTGTATTAACTCAAAACACATTTTTATTTCAATTCCTCTCCCTTAAGTATCTGCAATATATTTCTATTAATTGGCTGTCTAAATGTGTCAGTACTGTATTATGCAAAAATAAAAAGTAAAAGGTCCAAGTGGCTCTTTTTTCTTACACTTTCTTATGTACTGATGTGTTTGTGTGGCTGCCTCTGTTGATTGCTGCCTACCATCTGCTGCATTTGTTTTTAGAGTTCATGTGAGCAAAGAAAGTCTCTGGAGATCACAATGTTTAGTACTGTATTAATTGTATCAATTAAAAAAAGAAAATATCCATGATATTACGACATTTTAAAATATATTTTAAAAGAACTAAAATATTTTCTACAGCTGTATATTCCGAGAAATTGTTCTGTATATTTTTGGATTCAATTTCTTGAATAAATCATCCGTCTGTTACTGATGGATTACAGCCAATTCCTAACAAAGTAAATATGTCATAAGGGATTTTAATCCCATATGTTCAATACAAGTTCAGATGAATTTCATCATTTCTTTTCCACTTTAAGGGGACTTTTATTCAGAAACATAAAAACTCAACACTCTTTTTAAATAGTATTTAACCTTACAGCATTGCACAATTTATTTTTTTATTTTGTATTCATTCCACTGATTCTTGACTGTTGCTGATCTAACACAATGTACTGTATACTGTATAGTCAGGTGCCATTATAATATATCCTTTATGATGTAATTTTGTAAATAAAAATGAAATGCCAACGTTGTGACAATATAATAGCCCACAAATATAAGAAATACAATTTATTCAAAACATTCATAATGGCTTTAAACCTCATTCACAGCAAACTATGGGAGTTCATACTTAAAGGTAAATTTGAGCATGATTGATTTGTTTCTGCGAAATTGTTTTTTCTACATGATATTTCTACATGTAGTACTTAAATGTAGGCACATTATTAGATGATCACAGGGTCTCAAGCAGCTGAGCAGAATAAAATAGGAGCATTGCTCGTGGCTGCTCAGAAGGCCTGTAGTGTAAGTCTTGACAGTGAGTCTTCTGATCTTGTGAAAATTGGCTGAAAATTTTGAATTTGCAGCCATTCAAAATGGGTGGGGTATTTCGCGGCATACCCCGGTGGGCGTGTCGCGGTATAACACAGTATCACGCAGTATCACGCGGTTAATCGCGTCATTTGACGTCATGCCGGAAAGTATCCGGCATCACCTTGTAAAACCGCCAGGGGGAGTTTAACCTCTCATGTACAGCATTTGAGCTTTTAAATTTGAACTGTGTATTACAGCATGTTAATCAACAGTCATTAAAAAGTTGGTATATTTTATGAAAACAAGATTGCTCAGTTGGACAAAAGTACACAACCTACCTTTATCAGAAATATTTATGCATCAAAGCCTTTACCGAAGATATTACTAATAGTATTAATAATGAATGACTTTGGACAAGCTGTATACTCAAAGTATAATTTCTTTAGCACATTTGTACAAGCACTTGGAATCTGTCCAAGCCCTACTTTGTCAGGCATTTTCTTTCACTTCAACGGGCATAAAAACTCCCTTGCTTTTAACAGGGCGTTTCATAATTTCTAACTACGAAAATGATTTAAAATGCGACACTTATCATTCAACTAGAGCTCAAAATATCACAAGGATCCTCAAGAGCACAGCAAAGACTGTATTAAAAGATACTTGTATGAGATACATGAGAATCCAGGCTTTTTTATCAACGCTTTCTTTTCCGTATACCAGATATTATGGAACCACTTCAGAAGGGTGTCAGCCAGTCAGATTCCAGGAATCGGTACTTTAAAGGAAAAATACACACCAGTATTCCATTTCTCCCTAAACATTTTAAGCATCGAAGTTTTTAACTAACATGTGAAATAGCGTGTGAAAAAGTGGTAGTTTTAAGCTTTTCTGCTAATATAATATGGAATCGCGTATCTAAAGAATTTAATAACGATATGATTATATTCGTGTACTGCAACAGGGCTGTGTAGGCCTGTTTCGTCTCTCTCTTTATGCGACTTCCCTTGTAGCCCACTGGTCTACGTGCTTGATAACCAACTCACGGGTTGTGTGTTCAAATCCAGCTGGTGCTGGACTTTTCTTTGAACAAACATTTCTTCGAAAAAATAGAATAGCAATATTATGGACAATCAATTGACTTTTATATTTCAAAATATCACAACATGATCGATTCTAAGTCATTTTTGATAACAATGAATAGTCACCTTCTTCCCTTCTGACAACGGTCCCTGCTTCTGCTTCCTGCTTCTACTGTGTGTGTGTAATAGAGTCATTTTTTATAGAGAAATGGAGGCTGGACAGTATGCTTTACAATATAAAAATTTATATTGATTTAAATCGTGTTTTGATTTAAATCGCAAACGCGTGTTTAATTATATATGTTTTTTTAATCATAATCAGACTAATGCAACATAAATTGATACAGTATCTTTGTCTTCTAAGTATCTTAATAAACTTTCAGCATAGCTTTCTACCCATTTAGAGGGAGTGTCTGCATTTATAACTTAGTTTTTAAAATTAGTCAAGCAATATGAAGCATCTCCTTTTACTTTTAAGTCCCTTAAATACATTGAGCACAGCTTTCTCACCACTTAAGATTACTTTTTGATACCATCCTTACACAAAGCAGAAACTTTCCGATGACATACAGTACAAGTGGAAAGATTACAGATTTTAATCGTCTTTAATTTTGTTACGTTATACGTTTTAGGAACGTTTCATCTAAACAAACACTACAAAACTATTCTCGATTGTATTTCTGAATGTTATGTTACACCTACAGTAGTTCACTGCTTTAAATACATCGAATTAAGAAAGTTAGGTGTACAGATGCAGCCATTCAAAATGCGCGGTAAAAACCCGCGGTACGGTAACCTACCCACAAGCCACCGCGGGGCACCGGAGGGTACCGCAGGGCAAGTGATTGGCTGGCCAAAATGACCGACAGGGGCACTCGTGGTGCATTGGTTGGTAGTGCAAAGATTTAATCATTTATGGTCTTTACTGTGCACATTTTAATCCGCTTAGTTTTGAATATTTATATGGATTTTACCACTAAGGGAAATTTTAGTAGCTGAGCATAAAAAGAAGAGGAGCATAACGCATCTGAAGGTCATAAACGATATTAATTTAAAACATTACTGTATGTATGTAAACTGTACTGTGTATGGCTGGTCTTGGTAGTTTAAAGAAAAAATACACACCAGTCTTCCATTTCTCCCTAAACATTTTAAGCATGAAAGTTTTATGAAATGGTACCCAAATATGCGATTGCTGTATAGAATGAATTTTAATTAAAAAAAAATATTTAACACGAACATTAAGCTGTTTACATCTTCCGCCTGAGAACAGTCACCCGTTGCTACCCAACGCAGAATGGTGATTGGCTGACACCATCTGACACCCCTCTGATTGGAGAAAAAAGACGTGCTGGTTTGCTATACCAGGAAGAGGATTTCTTTCTATTCAAAACGTGTATTTTAAAAGTTTAAGAAGTAAAAACCTTACAGCGTACACAGATTTCTAAACTGATCAGGATCGTTATCTTTGTCTTATGCATAATAATGTTCACCGCTCTGTCCAGCAAATTAATAATAAACTTTATTTTATATAGCTTTTTAAACGAATAAGTAATTAGATTGCTCATAAACCTAATCACTTGCTTTTTCTTTTTATTTAGGCTCAGATTTCAACTATAGATCGTATTATTAATAACCATAATAACAACCAACCAACAAAAACAACCATATAAACATAATACCAACCAAAAACATAGATAACAACCACAATACAAAATCAAATAATCAAACCATTTTACACTCGCAAAGTCCTCCAATTATCATAATCCCGCCCCTTATGCAAAACCAAACCTTCCTCCCATCCCAGTTTATCCTGTTTATCATAAACAAAATCCACCTCAATTTTCAACATAAAGCATTACACAAAATCAATACCTCAACACTCCATACTCAACAACGATAATTCACAAACAGCCAGAACATGTAACTACACATTCCCAAACATACCTACTTTCCATAGCCCCGCCCCGTATGCAAAACCAACATCCCTCCCCTGTTCTCTCTCTCCCCTGGCGGTTGTAATTGTTTTTATTTTCAAATAAATTTTAGCAAAGTCATGTATTTTAAAAATCTTAAGATTTTTCTATATATGTCTTTATTTAGTGGTTTCATTAGTGACAAAGGCTAAACTTTCTTGGAAAAATGTCTTTTATGTAAACCATGTTTGCTATTAATTCATTCAGGGCTAAAATATGTTCATTGTCTTCTAATGAAAGAAGGGTTCCTTTCGCCGTAGTCGGGAGCCTAGCCTTTAACTAGTAAGTACTGTATTTACTGGGTTTTTGAGGGGGGGTGTCTTTCGCTGGAAATCTCGCCTCCTACTTTGAAAATACCCGTGAAACCGGTTCAATTCGTCACAGCCAGCACTCCTGCAGAGAGTTGGGTTGTACTTGCAGTGTATACAGTACAAGCGTTATGCTCTTCGTTAATGTCTGTGAAGTTTTATTTAATCTCTGAGCCATACTGATTTTTCTGGAAGCCAGTTTCCGCCAGGGAGTAAAAAAAAAAAACACACTATGGTATTCTCTCCAATGCAGTGCAGTTAAAAACATACCTCTGATGCTGCTCCTAAATGAATATCGTTTATGACCATCAGAAGCTTTATGCTCCTTTTCTTTTTTCCAGTGGATTGAACAGGGAGAGGCATTTCATGATGTACTTTTCACTGATGAAACAACAGTGGCTCTGGAACAGTTTTCAACCAAGTCGTTTTATAAAAAGGGGAGATATGTACACGTTACTGAAGCTAAAAGTTTAGCCTTTGTCACTAATGTAAACACTAAATAAAGACATATAGAAATCCCTACGTTACAGACTGTATATGGCTGGTATTGGTAGTTTAAAAAAAAATACACACCAGTATTCGACTTTCTCCCTAAACATTTTTAGGATCAGAGTCTTACATGTGGTTATTTCGAAAACGTTTGTACGTGCTCCTTCTTACCATGTTACTGTTTACCGTTACTGACCATATTAAGTTTAAGTGCCTGTGGGCACTTTTCCTGTCCGTGGGGGGTGGACCGTCTTTCATTAGAAGGTTAGTCTGTTCTACTCTGAGAATGTAGAGGGGGTGGGAAGTGCCCGCGGTCATTTAATTAGTATTAAAATCTTAGTTATCTTTCTAGTTCACAGGTTTGCATGCATAATTTAATTTTGAAAGCCACTGAGACATCAGGTACTACTGTTGTATTTATGAAAAAGAAACAAAACAAAAAACATACTAACAACTGTGCCATCCTACTCCTTAGTTAATACATTTTATTATTCATAAACAGTTAACATTGTTAGCAAAATATTTTGAATTATATTTAACCCTATTTTTTCTTTAGTTTTGTATTTAACTTATTATATGATAGTCAGACTTAATGTATATTAATGTATATTTGAACAATGAAAATATATTTTTACAAGATTTTACATTAAGCACTTAAAATTAATATGGTTAATAATAGTAAACTGTAACATGCTGTAACAAGATCGGTTAAACTCCGAAGAAAATCCTTTCAGAGAAAATGTTTCAGGTGTGAAGAACAAACCTGTTCCCACACACCCTGCCCCCACTACCATTAGAATATACACAAACATTTTAGCGTTTCATTCTGAGCAGAAGACCCTCACACCTGAAGAGTGCTGGCTGTGACGAATTAAACCGGTTTTACAGGTTTCAATCACAGATTGGGACTCAGTAAAGTAACACACAGCGCCACTGGATTTGATAATACTGTACCTAACCAAAATCCGCAATATGGAAACAGAACCTGTGTAATTGTTGATAGATGATGTACTCGTAACATTTTTTCAAGACGAACTACAACATTTAAAAAATGACTTGTATGTACTTAAAATCTCTAATCAATCCACGGGTTCCAGCACAAAACGAAACTAAAACGCATACCGTTTAGCGCTTCTTATTAGTTGCTCAAAAGTAATTTGACCGTATGAAATGCATAATATAAACCTAGAAACATATACTGTACGTGAGCAGTACTTAAGCACTGTAGTATCGGTGTTAAGACATACCTCTCAAATGCTGTAAATCAAGTTAAAAATATCTCAAGACCGATTCTGGTCGTAATGAAACCATGTTTCGTGTATGTTTTCTTTTTCATCTTGAAATAACTCATTTCTAAATACCTTTTTCACTGTTAACATCTTGTAGCAACTTTGCGACAAAATATACACTCTGACAGTTCATCCTGCTACCAACATTAAATAAAACAAATCTTAAGATTTCTATATTTATGTCTTTATTTAGTGGTTTCATTCGAAGCTTACAATGTTTAGGGAGAAATGGAATACTGGTGTGTATTTTTTTCTTTAAAGTACCGAGACCAGCCATATACTGTATGTTTATGTTAAGATTTCCCTTCAGTGGTAAAATTAGATATGAATATTCAATACTTAAACGGGCACAGTTAAGACATTAAATATACATATACATATTGTATACAGTACAGTTTGCATACGGTAATATGTTTATGTTACGCGATTAAAAAATAAATAAATAAAACTGAAAGGTCCAGCACCAGCTAGATTCGAACACACAACCTGCCAGTTGGTAGTCATGCACCTAGACCAGTAGGCTACAAGACAGCTCGCATAAGCAGGCAGGCGAAACAGCCCTCCCGCAGTACACGGATATAATCATACCGTTATTAAATTCTTGAGATACGCGATTCCATATTATATTCCCTTTAAATCAAATTCTAAAAGTATGCTTGTTGACTCCGGTATCACGTTAGTTAAAGACTTCGAAGCTTACAATGTTTAGGGAGAAATGGAATACTGGTGTGTATTTTTTTCTTTTCATGATAGGTGTCGCATTTTAAATCATTTTCGTAGTTAGACATTATGAAACGCCCTGTTAAAAGCAAGGAAGTTTTTATGCCCGTTGAAGTAAAACAAAATGCCTGACAAAGTATGGCTTGGACAGATTCCAAGTGCTTGTACAAATGTGCTAAAGAAATTATACTTTGAGTATACAGCTTGTCCAAAGTCATCCATTATTAATACTATTAGTAATATCTTCAGTAAAGGCTTTGATGCATAAATATTTCTGATAAAGGTAGGTTGTGTACTTTTGTCCAACTGAGCAATCTTGCTTTCATAAAATATACCAACATTTGAATGACTGATGATTAACATGCTGTAATACACAGTTCAAAATTAAAGGCTCGAATGCTGTACATGAGAGGTTAAGCTCCCCCTGGCGGTTTTACAAGGCGACGCCGGATAGCTAGTCACGTGACACACGTGATACCGCGTGATACCCCGGTTGGCGTGTTGCGGTATGCCGTGAAATACCTCACCCATTTTGAATGGCTGCATCTGTAGCACTTTAGTTCTTTTTTTCTGAACCAGGGAAAATCTGATCATGTTTCTCTATAACAATAATAAAAAAACATTATTTTACATATCACCTTTATGTGATATCACCTTAAGGATGCGCAAATAGTCTTCTTTAGGTGTGAGGGTAGGAGTGGATCGCAGCAGGCATAATCGGCAAATTAGGAAATGTTCCCCCACGACTGTACTGCTAAGTTCAGCACAAACACCATCACCAAGTATGCTGACGATACCACAGTCGTGGGCCTGATCACTGACAACGATGAGATTGCCTACAGGGAGGAGATAAAACAACTCGCAGACTGGTGCCGAACCAACAACCTATGTCTCAACATCAGCAAAACCAAAGAGCTGATTGTTGACTTCAGAAGACAAGGAAAAGTTCACTCCCCCATCTACATAGAAGGGTCTGCGGTGGAGATGGTGAATAACTTCAAATTCCTAGGCGTTCACATCTCTAAGGACCTTACATGGACACTGAACACCTCCAGTCTCATCAAGAAGGCACAACAGCGGCTGTACTTCCTGAGAAGGCTGAAGAAAATACACCTACACCCACTGATCCTCACCAACTTCTACAGATGTACGGTGGAGAGCATACTGACCAGCTGCATCACAGTCTGGTACGGCAACTGCACCGCATCCGACCATAAGGCACTACAGCGGGTGGTCAAAACTGCCCAACACATCATCGGCAGTGCCTTACCATCCATCCAGGAAATATACAACACCAGGAGTCTGAAAAAAGCCACCAAAATTATGTCTGACCCCACTCACCCCGGTCATAACTTGTTTGTTCCCCTACCATCTGGCAGAAGGTTCCGGTCACTCCAGTCGCACACAACTAGACTCCAAAATAGCTTCTTCCCCAGAGCTGTCAAGTTAGTGACACCCCCACTCCCTTCCACCTTATTATGATCTCTCCTAACATCCTCCTGTACCCACAACCACTGTACTCCTACACCACCACACACACATGTAAGCCAAAATTGTACTGTCCCCTCGATAGCCCAGTAAAATTGTAACAGGCATAATAATATTTAATATTTATTAATTAACCATACTACTTTTAACCACACTATTTTTTTGCACTGTTCCAAGAATTACCTTGCACTGTTTTTGTCCTGTTAAATTTTCTCTGTTTGCGGAATTTTTGCACAGTTTTGATTACTTGATTACATGTTATTTATGTTATGTTATTACGTTACTATTATTGGTATTGTGTAACTGTCTATTGTCTTATCTTTTGTCCTATTTATATACTGCACCTGAGTGACTAATGAGAAACACTTTTCATTATACTATGCACCTGTGTAAGTTTAATGACAATAAAGTTGAATTGAATTGAATTGAATTGAAAACAAAGAACAGGACAGGCGAGGCGTTTATCCAGAGAGCGAGTGATCAGAAAAAGGAACAGCTGTTACACCCAGGTTTTACGCTCTATCTCTGTTGAATGAATGAAAGCATTTTATTAAAAACGCGTTTGAGTTTGTCTGGGTATTTACTTTGTAATCTGTGGTTTACATCTACTGTATTGTTTTGAGATGCCACTTTTAAAGGTGATATGTAAAATAAAGTTTTTTATTATTGTTATAGAGAAACATGATCAGATTTTCCTTAAAAAAATACATTTTTTGAATCCCCAGCGGAACACATTCCATAAGAATCAGCGCTTTTATATATCGCCTTTAAACACATATATTTAAACACGTGTTTATGATTTAAATCAAAACGCGATTCAAATCAATATAAATGTTTATTTTGTAACGCATAGGTGACTATTCATTGTTATTAAAAAGACTTAAATCCGATCATGTTGTGATATTTAGAAATATAAATTTGTTTGGTGCGAGTGAGGTTTTATTTAATCTCTGACCAAGGGAAACGTTTCATTTTTTCAAAGAAATGTTTGTTAAAAAAAAAGGCATGGCTCCAGTGGGATTTGATCACAGCCCATGTGATATGGGAATCAGGAACCTAACCCACAGCGCCACCGGCAAGGTCACATGCAGAGTGCTGAAAAAGCACTACAGAAACATTATCGACAGACAATGTACAGCATGTACTATTCTTGTGTTGTGGTACATGAATATAATTATATCGTTATTAATTTCTTTAGATTTATATTCCCTTTTAATCAAATTCTAAAAGTATGCTTGTTGACTCCGGTATCTCTTTAGTTAAAGACTTCGATGCTTAAAATGTTTAGGGAGAAATGGAATACTGGTGTGTATTTTTTCTTTAAAGTACCAAGACCAGCCATATACTGTATGTTTATGTTCCAAAATTAATATCGTTTATGGCCTTCACACACATTACAGTATGCTCCTATTCTTTTTATGCTCAGCTACTAAGATTTCCCTTCAGTGGTAAAATTCAATATCTACAACGGGCACAGTAAAGACGTTTACTGTAAGTCTTTCTACGACAGACCAACGGACCACGAGTGCCCCTGTCGGTCAACCAAGCACGTACCGCGGTACCGCGCGTCATCTTGCGTCACAATGCGCGACGCCGTAGCCAATTACCTCCGGTACGTGTCTGTACCGCGCACTTTGAATGGCTGCATCTATATGTTCCAGAAATAGAGTCTCAGTCTGCAGGAGGCTAAACTTCTTTGGATTCAGCTTCAGCCTCCCGGCTACACCTGAACACCAGCCACAGGCTTGCTAGGGCTTTGTCGAGACCAACGAGTATGACCCAGAACTGGCAGCCCCCTCCCCTGGGAGAACCCAGTCTTTGGCTGGTCCTCCAGAGTCAGCTCCACTGGCTAACAGCAAGTGCACTGCGGAGGTCCAAAGAACTGAACCAGTGGGATCCCCCAATGTGGTCTGACCTCATCAATTCTAGGAATTGGGTAGGTCTGTCTAGAATCCTTCCTAGTCGCCTGATTAAAGTCCCAGTAGTCCACAAAGAACCTGGAGCAATGCACTGAAGAATCACGGGCTGTTTGCGGGTTTCTCAATGCCATGTTGTTGATTACAGTATATCTTCTGCAGCCTGCCACTTGGCAATCAGTAAATGTTGGAGGGGTAGGCAGATGGGTACAGCAGTCCCTGTGTCAATATGGTGTTGCACCAGGCTGGTATGACATCAGTCCTCACTCCTAGTTGCAAACCACACAGAAACTCTTTAACTTGCCACTGCTATCCTCAACTGGGGCCTGACCGCCAGCATCACCAAAGATTTTCCATGGCCTTCTCAGTAACCGTGAAATCCCCCCTGACTGAGACGTATTCCCTCCTATCTGTTGGCATCAGCATGTGGATGCTCCCTCTGTCTTGAGGGGGGGGGGACTGGACTGCCCACCCCCAGAAGGGTTACAGTGCCCTCTCCCAGACACAAAGGCAGTCTTTTGTCAATTTCTCCCCCACAGCACTGTTAGCACACACACTTTCTTTCCTATTAGCAAATGCAGCACCCCTTCGGTCTCGCTCAATTGCTCTGTGCTCTCTGCCCAATGGTGTTTTATGCTTCATTTACACTCAGGAGATCCAGATCACTCTCACTACCCTGTCTACTCCGACAGCTGAGCTCAGCTGAACACCTTAGAGGACATTGAGCCTTCATACTTGGGCAGCTGCACCTCTCGGTGAAGGTGCTTCAGACTCATGGAAACGACAGCGAGACCTCTCCCTCTGGCTTCAAAAAGCTTGCAATCTGCCTTTAGGCTCTGTACAGAAAGGAACATTCCCAAACCAAACCATTAACTTAAAAACAAAGAAAAGGTGCACAGGACAGTCTTTTTAGCTGCTGATCAGTTCTGGCATGAACCCATGTAGTTTACTACATTTCCTTCAGCGTAACTTGGTTGCCTTAGACAATGTTCAGGTCTCCCAGACCCCCTCCTGAAGATAGTACAGCCTGACCCCCAAGGTGACTCCCTGCCAAATGTCAGGCAAGGAAACAGCAGTTGCTACAGTATATATTTTTTCTACACCTTAGATTCAAATAATATATTTATTTTTTATATGAAGCTCTCTTTTTCCCTTCAATCATTCATTTTATTCCAAAATATACATATTTCACACACATTTTTTAAATAGTTTAAAATGTTTGTAATATTAAATTTGGACTGGAATTTTTTTTTTTACTGAACCCAACAAACTTTCACAAAGCAAGCCATGGTTTACATTTAGGCCAAGATCAAACATTTTTAATTCACTCATGATGCTGTATTATGTGATGCTTGTAAAGCTCTGAATACAAAGTTAGGACTGACAATGCCACAAGCATGAACTGAACCAATACCAACTCCTTTAACACCAATGGAGATGAAGTGCTGTAGCATATAATGTTTTATGTGTGTTTCTCACCTTCCCTGCTTGATCAGGAATTAAAGATTTCATAAGGCCTATTTTTATCAGTCTTTCCAAAACCATGAGAACATGGGATGCTAGTTCCATATTCTTCATTTAGTTTTAATATCAAATCAATCTGAGGATTTCATCCAGCCATTTTTGAAAGATGACAGAGCATCACATTCAGCGAATATCCTTTGGTAGCCTTTTCCAGACTCCCATAACCATTTGTGGAAAAAAGTAGAAGTACACTCTGAAAGTGTAGAGACTTCATATCTTAAAGTGAGAATATGAAACTCAAGAACTTCACCAAATCCCTCAATATTTTGCTAAATACACTAAATTCCTGCTTAAATATTTAGGGATTTTGTGAGATCCCTGGTTCATTTTCTCATTATACCATACAGACAGCATTTGCATTTAATAATAATTTTGCCCCATATAACTGAGTGGTTGAAAGGTGCTCACTCCAGGTCAGATACAGTACTGTTCTTTCTCCTGGTGTGGGTCCTGGCAAACTGGAACCCACCACACAAACATACAGGGTACACTGGAACAACACCCTGTACAGTAAATTAGTGCTTCACAGGTTACACACACACATTCAAGCACACGGGGACAAATTAAAGATACTAATTAACCTGTCCAATATGCCTTTGGAAGCTGGGAGGAAACCACAGCACCTAGAGAAAACGTGTATAAAGATGATTAGAACATTTTAAACAATTATTTGCATTTGTAATTCTATACTCTCTGAATTGAGAATCACTAATGGTTTCATTGCATGTCACCTCACAGCAGCTACTGCTGCTCTGCATTGGGAAGAATGAGTAGTAGCAGACATTCTCTTCTGAGCTACCCAAACATTGACTCATTAAGCTTTATGGCACACTACAACCTCTACAGCTCTTTCAAGGGATTATAGTCTATTGTGATTCTGTTGCAATTATATTTTCAAAAATATTTTAAAATGTTTTAGGATTAAAGAGGCATTTCTTTTTCACCCAGTGAATTTTCATAGGACAAATCTGTTGAATACTGTGTAACATTTTCAAAAATTTCATATTGCCTGGGCTAGATTCCTCCATGTAATGAAAACCACCAAATGAATAAAAGAAAGGAAAAATGTTTTTATTTATCCTTTACTATTCAGCCTGTATTTAAAATAATTTACAAAGTAAAAGATTGCAGTGCATGAAAGCATTTTTATTGTTAGTTAATAAGTAACAATAAAATTATGACAAAATGATTTAACTTAAAATACAAGTGAAATCTTCCATATCATTGTACTGTACAACCCACAAATCTGCTTCACATTGAAGAAAGATATAAGATGTGTAAAAAGGGTTAACTGATTTCTTTCTGTACAAAGACTTCTTCTGGTACAAAACATTCCATGGTTCAGCACTTTTGAGTTATGGCAGGGAAGAGGGTTAACTGATAAGAGATTCCAAGTCCAGCTAGAGACTAACTATGGGAAAATGAGATCAGCCATTCAAAGTGTTCAAGGTCTGGAGAATGTCCGAACACAGGTGACCTCCCTCCATTACCATGGTAACAATTGGGTCAGAAACGGCTGAAGTTTGTTATATAAACAGGAGCTTTACAAAAATTCTCAGAACAATTCAGAATATATTATTCCATGAATGCAATAACACTCACGTGTTCAACTTCATCTCGGGGTCCAGAACTTATTTGTTTGTTACAACAACATGTTGTTACACGGTGGTCTATGTTTTAAACTGAAAATAAAAAAAAATAGCTCTTCCATGGTGTCTCCTAAAAATCTATTATTATATTGAGCTTCAAAGACTTGAATTTAAAGACTTTTATGTACTGAAATATCACCAATGGGCTTTAAAAATTCAAAATTTAAATATTTGCAACTTAGTGCTATCTTGTACAAAGATGTTATTGATAAATATACAGTATAAATACAGGAAATCATGGAATCAAATGCATTTACAAGTACAAAAGAAGAAATGTAAAAGAAGGTTTTATACTGTCTCAGTTATATAATCAGCTAAATTCAACCGAGCATCATTTCCTTCTGTAAGAACTGTGTCTGCAAATGAATGCAACCAAGCGCAATCTGAGAGGTTTTGAATAGTGTTTCAAAATGCATTTGAGCTGATGTCCGAGAAAGGATAAAACAAACATGTTTCCTAAGTCTCCAAAGTTTTTTAGATTATTGTTCAATCCAGCACTTTTTTTAGATGTGTGCCACCTTTCGTCTAAAAATCAATGGTATTCTTGTCCTGATCTCTTTTATTTTAAGAC
>NW_028291564.1:17500-57657 GCF_059453375.1 Lepisosteus platostomus | reverse complement strand
CATGCGTGCAGAGCACAATAGATTAGCAGTCCTTCGCCTTAAGCCCTCGGCCACTTCGTCGAGGGATCTGGGCTGTCCGGACATGGGTTGGCGCGCTCCAGATGATCTTTTTCTTTTTTTTCCCTCGTACTCGAGGGTCATTTTCCTGTTCCACGTGCGATTTCAACATTTTCCTTGGGAGATGTCAAGCCAGCAAGCCACTGCTGTGGTTCAGTGGCCAGTGTGGAGTTCAGTGGCCCTGTTGTACACAGAAAGCACATTGAGCTCCTTGGACATGAAAAGTTCCAGATAAAAGCCATTTGTCACCCTTTCTCTTGGTGTTGATGTTGCTATTGTATGAAAAGGTGGCAACTTGCTCAGCGAGCAGGCGGAGCACACACCGAATGCAGATGTGTCTGAGTGGTGTGTCCAAGTGGCTGCAAAAGGACAGCTCTCCTGGGGCGCCGTGGCTTAGTTGCTTAAGGCGCCTGTCTAGTAAACAGGAGACCCTGGCTCCAAATCCCAGTGGTGCCATTTTTGTTCTGTCTTCTCGAACAGAACTGGTCATTATGGACAACTGCCTACGGCTAGCCTTAATTAAATGCAAGCATTCATTTCCTGTCTTGAACGACCTGTTTTTCTTAAAATGGATGCAACTTGCAAAACATGAAATACAAACCTTGCTAATCAGAGCTCGCGTCTGGCAAAAAAAAAGAAGTCAGCAATGTTTTTTTCTTTACCCTTAACCCTGCTAATGGAGAAGAGTTAAACGACCGAGTCTATGCAGCTTAAACGGTGCGCACGTCGGGTTCTTAGCTGAAAGGGTGGTAAATCACGCTCACCCCAGTCCTTAATCTTTTAAAGAGGATACAAAATTGAACCTAGTCGCCACATCACATACATCCCGTTCAACGATAAAAAGGTAACATCTATCCTCGCTCCAGAGTCAATCTCACGTTGAGGGCATATTTTTTTTTTCACTTTACCATGAGTCGGGCTCGGCTGCACAGAGGCGAGAGCAGAGCAATGAGGTCACGGGGACAGGGGAGTCACACGCTGGCGATTTAAACACGCGGAAGAAAACTGAGGGATCCACAGTATGTGGACCCTCCGTGCGCCATCAGTCCGCACTCCGGACTCTGAATCCTGCCATCCGAGTTAAGATCTCGGCGGATCTCGGCACAGTTCCTTCTTAAAACGTAATCTGGTGAGAATTTCTAGAATCGTACTTGTATAGATGCAGCCTTTAATGTGTTGCTAGGTTAAAATTGATGACTTCTTGTATTTCAGTAGGCAACTGCCCTCTTGATTTCGGATTTAATTTCTTTATTACAGGGGCGCTTTTATGAAGACAGAGTCATGTTCAGGTACTTTGCTTGATGGAGGAAGCTCATTTCGGACTCTGTGATCTGCTCACCTGGAAAGCTCTGCTGTACTACTACAAGAGAGAAGTAGAGTCTGGAAGAAGGGACAATTTTATGATGCTTTGGAAGATAGTTTTTTTTTTCTTTGAAATCGAAATTAATCAGAATATCAGTGCAAAAGACAAACTCTTGGTTTGGTTTAAAGAGATATGGTTTTAAAACCGACAAAATGTAGAAAACAGGTGTTTCTCACTTTTGGAAAAGAATAGAAAGGGGGTAATATTTTACTAGTTGCAGTGCTGATCTCACTGGGTTACAGTCCTGCAGTGTCACACCAGGGCCAGTGGTGCAATGGATAACGTGTCTAACTACAGATCAGGAGATTGCAGGTTCGACTCTTGTCTGGCTCGGGTCGTTTTTAAACGCATCGGGCTACTCCCTAAGTAGTCTGTGCTACTTACTGCATTGTAATCGTACCCAGTAAGAGATTTCCTTCATGTAAATGAACTGCACCTGACAGCTTTAGAAAAACACCTGGGCTCAGTACGGTGCTGAGAGCTCAGCGTTGCTGTTCTAATTAGCACGCACTGCATCGGCTATGAGCCCGAACTTTTCAATTATGCAAATGAAGATGAGTCGATAAACCACTCGTTTTTCGTATAACTAGACATATATTCATTTGTTACCGATTTCATTCATTGAGCACGGATACAGTAGAGGTACAGCCATTCACTGTTTGACATGTCTGCACTGGTAAAGAACCTACAGAACCGAGCAATCAGAAAACGGGTGAAACTGTCTTTAGACTCAGCATACAGTACCAAAGCCCCCCATGACCAAATAAAGGCTAACCTCGATAATCAGCCTAAAGAACGCAGACTACAGCAAAACGACTGACTTTGAAAAGGGAATGAACGTCCGGAAGGAGTAGTGGAACTAGCTTGAGATGCTTCTCCGGACCCCTAACTAAAAGCCAGCGAGAACCAGCAGCGGCGTCCACTCCTGTCGAACCGGGATCCTTCCGCAGCCACGCAGCTCGTGGTGTCCTAACCCTCCCGTATCTGATTTTGGACCAAGCACATCAGGGGAGAGCGCGAACGCAGTCCCCCACTACCAGAAATTATGCAGTCGAGATTCCCACATTTGGGGAATTCGCAGGGGTCAGCACAGCCGGAGTGCAATGGCCGAGCCTCGCCCTGGGTGAACCTCCTTCTTGATCAAGGTATCTCCCCTGCCAGGTAAGTATGAGTTAAACAGGCCCCTGCAAGCGGCCCGCACCCACAGCACAAATCGCGCAGCCTAGGCCACCTCCTCGCCCCGCACGCCACCGCCTCCTGCTGGGCCCACTCTTTCACACACTCACACGCCACACTAACACTCAAAAGTGTGGGCAAAACGAGAAAACGAGCGCGCCGTTTCCTACACATCTGCAGTCGCTGTTGCGCATTCGCAGCATGTCCCGGGATGCAATTCGGCCTCATTTGCATAACTCCAGGCCGGCAGATCGCCACGCAAGCTCGCCTGCCACACACCGAACAAACCTTTTCAGCAATTTCCAAAAAACGGGCCTGCTCGCCTGCCCACAAGGCTCCGTCTCTTACCTGCTCTCCAGAGCCAGCTGCCTTCTGTGCTTTTCTCTCGGCACCGCTGCAGCGCACACAACTCCTGCAGCGGGAGGGGGGGAGAAAGTTCCCGCGCTCCGCCGCAGGGAAGGCTCGCTCCGTGCGCACACGTCTTTTCGATGCCAGTCCAACAAGTGCTCCGCATTAGCTGCGTCGGGGCTCCGGCGTGTCGCACCTCACCTCACCTCGCCCTGCCCCCTCCTTGAATGTCTGCCGCTGGGCATGCCCCGCTCTCCTCCGCCTTATCTTATCGCGTGTGAGCACCGACAATGGCCACAATGCCGGGGAATGGCACCTGTAAAGTGTTAATTGGGGCACAGGAACAGCCCGTCTCGTCTCGGGGGGGCCGGCTTCAGAGACAATACAGCAAACACAGCGGGGCGGGGGAAGAAGACGACACCACACATGCGGGTACATTCAGCTCCGGCGGGAACGAGACATTTGTCGGTCTTTTCAAGTGCCGAGAGCCGAGCAATCCTTCACTTGTATCGTTTCTCCCCGGTGACTAGATCTGGCCCTGCGACTCTCGACTGGGCTCACCCCCGGGGCAGCCCAGCAGGTGTGAGCCTGGCCGGCACCCGGATGGGAGATTCCACCCCGGAAAAGCTCCGGTTGCTGCTGCTCCTGCAAGAGGTGTGACTGGGACCAGTAGGGAGCGCTCACCCTGCGGGCTGTGTGGCTCTCTTACGCCCCAGCCTCCTGATGGCGACACTCTGCTGCACAAACAGGCGCCGTCCTTCGGGGGAGGCGTCAAACCGAGGTCCCGACCCTCCTTGGCCATTAGGAAACCCCAGGGCGTCTCTCAAAAAGAGACGCCGGGGGTGTCCCTCTGGTGTTAGTGCTCCCCTTTACCCATCAGTCGGGGTCTCCTCCTAATCCCCGTCTCACCTGTAACAATCAATGACGAGGCCCCCCTGTCCGTGAGATTTAGTACTCGCGCAAGAGACCGGGGGCAGAGCGCGAACGCGGTCCCCCGCCCCCCACAAAGTGCGCGCTCCGGGTTCCCTCTCGGGGCCCTGCAACACAGCGGAAGGGCAGCGAGAAGGAGCCTCTTGCTCTGACGCCGCAAGGCCACAAGAGGGCGGAGGCGCCGCGCGCCCGGCCGACGTGTTGGACCGGTGCGCTTTACGTGCTGAAATAAACACGCGAAAGCCCCGAAATGTTTCCAGAGTGCTGTGCACTGGAGGTTTTTGTCTGGTGAAGACTTGCCTGGTGCTCCTCCGTGCAGATTGTTTGTCCTCCTCCAGTGCGGGACGAGCCAACACAAGGGAGAGCATTCGCCAACATCCAGGCACGCAATGCGATTTGGAAAGCAGCTCCTTTCCAAAGAGTTGCACACGAACGATCCTTCAGTCCCGCTCGGGGGGCACGGAACCCCCGCCACACACAGCTTCAAGTAGCGAGTCAGGCGCCGGGGCTTTCGCTTACGGCCACACCACCCTGAACACGCCCGATCTCGTCTGATCTCGGAAGCTAAGCAGCGTCGGGCCTGGTTAGTACTTGGATGGGAGACTGCCTGGGAATACCAGGTGCTGTAAGCTTTTGCTCTCCCGGCCAGCAGGGGTCGCCATTGGTGCCGTAGGCTTTGGGAGGAAAACCTGCAGGATGGAAAGGTGATCTATAGCCTCATCTCTAGAGATGTTTTGTTGCTGTGGCATGTGTGTGACCCATATTCAAAAAAAAAAACCCCGTCTGTAAAACGAATATCGAAGCTGCCTCTAAATCTGCAAATGAAGATGAGTCGATAAACCACTCGTTTTTCGTATAACTAGACATATATTCATTTGTTACCGATTTCATTCATTGAGCACGGATACAATAGAGGTACAGCCATTCACTGTTTGACATGTCTGCACTGGTACAGAACCGAGCAATCAGAAAACGGGTGAAACTGTCTTTAGACTCAGCATACAGTACCGAGGCCCCCCATGACCAAATAAAGGCTAACCTCGATAATCAGCCTAAAGAACGCAGACTACAGCAAAACGACTGACTTTGAAAAGGGAATGAACGTCCGGAAGGAGTAGTGGAACTAGCTTGAGATGCTTCTCCGGACCCCTAACTAAAAGCCAGCGAGAACCAGCAGCGGCGTCCACTCCTGTCGAACCGGGATTCTTCCGCAGCCACGCAGCTCGTGGTGTCCTAACCCTCCCGTATCTGATTTTGGACCAAGCACATCAGGGGAGAGCGCGAACGCAGTCCCCCACTACCAGAAATTATGCAGTCGAGATTCCCACATTTGGGGAATTCGCAGGGGTCAGCACAGCCGGAGTGCAATGGCCGAGCCTCGCCCTGGGTGAATCTCCTTCTTGATCAAGGTATCTCCCCTGCCAGGTAAGTATGAGTTAAACAGGGCCCTGCAAGCGGCCCGCACCCACAGCACAAATCATGCAGCCTAGGCCACCTCCTCGCCCCGGACGCCACCGCCTCCTGCTGGGCCCACTCTTTCACACACTCACACGCCACACTAACACTCAAAAGTGTGGGCAAAACGAGAAAACGAGCGCGCCGTTTCCTACACATCTGCAGTCGCCGTTGCGCATTCGCAGCATGTCCCGGGATGCAATTCGGCCTCATTTGCATAACTCCAGACCGGCAGATCGCCACGCAAGCTTGCGACGTGCGCCTGCCACACACCGAACAAACCTTTTCAGCAATTTCCAAAAAACGGGCCTGCTCGCCTGCCCACAAGGCTCCGTCTCTTACCTGCTCTCCAGAGCCTGCTGCCTTCTGTGCTTTTCTCTCGGCACCGCTGCAGCGCACACAACTCCTGCAGCGGGAGGGGGGGAGAAAGTTCCCGCGCTCCGCCGCAGGGAAGGCTCGCTCCGTGCGCACACGTCCTTTCGATGCCAGTCGAACAAGTGCTCCGCATTAGCTGCGTCGGGGCTCCGGCGTGTCGCACCTCACCTCACCTCGCACTGCCCCCTCCTTGAATGTCTGCCGCTGGGCATGCCCCGCTCTCCTCCGCCTTATCTTATCGCGTGTGAGCACCGACAATGGCCACAATGCCGGTGTACCTGTAAAGTGTTAATTGGGGCACAGGAACAGCCCGTCTCGTCTCGGGGGGGCCGGCTTCAGAGACAATACAGCAAACACAGCGGGGCGGGGGAAGAAGACGACACCACACATGCGGGTACATTCAGCTCCGGCGGGAACGAGACATTTGTCGGTCTTTTCAAGTGCCGAGAGCCGAGCAATCCTTCACTTGTATCGTTTCTCCCCGGTGACTAGATCTGGCCCTGTGACTCTCGACTGGGCTCACCCCCGGGGCAGCCCAGCAGGTGTGAGCCTGGCCGGCACCCGGATGGGAGATTCCACCCCGGAAAAGCTCCGGTTGCTGCTGCTCCTGCAAGAGGTGTGACTGGGACCAGTAGGGAGCGCTCACCCTGCGGGCTGTGTGGCTCTCTTACGCCCCAGCCTCCTGATGGCGACACTCTGCTGCACAAACAGGCGCCGTCCTTCGGGGGAGGCGTCAAACCTAGGTCCCGACCCTCCTTGGCCATTAGGAAACCCCAGGGCGTCTCTCAAAAAGAGACGCCGGGGGTGTCCCTCTGGTGTTAGTGCTCCCCTTTACCCATCAGTCGGGGTCTCCTCCTAATCCCCGTCTCACCTGTAACAATCAATGACGAGGCCCCCCTGTCCGTGAGATTTAGTACTCGCGCAAGAGACCGGGGGCAGAGCGCGAACGCGGTCCCCCGCCCCCCACAAAGTGCGCGCTCCGGGTTCCCTCTCGGGGCCCTGCAACACAGCGGAAGGGCAGCGAGAAGGAGCCTCTTGCTCTGACGCCGCAAGGCCACAAGAGGGCGGAGGCGCCGCACGCCCGGCCGACGTGTTGGACCGGTGCGCTTTACGTGCTGAAATAAACACGCGAAAGCCCCGAAATGTTTCCAGAGTGCTGTGCACTGGAGGTTTTTGTCTGGTGAAGACTTGCCTGGTGCTCCTCCGTGCAGATTGTTTGTCCTCCTCCAGTGCGGGACGAGCCAACACAAGGGAGCGCATTCGCCAACATCCAGGCACGCAATGCGATTTGGAAAGCAGCTCCTTTCCAAAGAGTTGCACACGAACGATCCTTCAGTCCCGCTCGGGGGGCACGGAACCCCCGCCACACACAGCTTCAAGTAGCGAGTCAGGCGCCGGGGCTTTCGCTTACGGCCACACCACCCTGAACATGCCCGATCTCGTCTGATCTCGGAAGCTAAGCAGCGTCGGGCCTGGTTAGTACTTGGATGGGAGACTTCCTGGGAATACCAGGTGCTGTAAGCTTTTGCTCTCCCGGCCAGCAGGGGTCGCCGTTGGTGCCGTAGGCTTTGGGAGGAAAACCTGCAGGATGGAAAGGTGATCTATAGCCTCATCTCTAGAGATGTTTTGTTGCTGTGGCATGTGTGTGACCCATATTCAAAAAAAAAAAACCCCGTCTGTAAAACGAATATCGAAGCTGCCTCTAAATCTGCAAATGAAGATGAGTCGATAAACCACTCGTTTTTCGTATAACTAGACATATATTCATTTGTTACCGATTTCATTCATTGAGCACGGATACAATAGAGGTACAGCCATTCACTGTTTGACATGTCTGCACTGGTACAGAACCGAGCAATCAGAAAACGGGTGAAACTGTCTTTAGACTCAGCATACAGTACCGAGGCCCCCCATGACCAAATAAAGGCTAACCTCGATAATCAGCCTAAAGAACGCAGACTACAGCAAAACGACTGACTTTGAAAAGGGAATGAACGTCAGGAAGGAGTAGTGGAACTAGCTTGAGATGCTTCTCCGGACCCCTAACTAAAAGCCAGCGAGAACCAGCAGCGGCGTCCACTCCTGTCGAACCGGGATCCTTCCGCAGCCACGCAGCTCGTGGTGTCCTAACCCTCCCGTATCTGATTTTGGACCAAGCACATCAGGGGAGAGCGCGAACGCAGTCCCCCACTACCAGAAATTATGCAGTCGAGATTCCCACATTTGGGGAATTCGCAGGGGTCAGCACAGCCGGAGTGCAATGGCCAAACCTCGCCCTGGGTGAACCGATTTCGATTTTTAAGAACTTTATTTTCTTTTCACAAAAAAATACAGGAAATCACAAATCAGAAAGCTTTACATTAATATACATACTTAAAACAGTATATATGATCACATCTCATTACATTTTGACACGGTAACAGTTACATAGCAACAATTTTCTTTTTTTCTGGTGCAAATCACATTCTTTATTTAAACATGATAATGTTTTTCACAGTTTCTTGAGATGTTGACCTATGCTCTCTATTTCCCACAGATTTTCTGCTTCCTCCCTCCCTTCTCTCCACAGATCTCTGAGGTAATAGTTCTCTCGGGTGATGAACAGGGCCAGGCTACCTGCTGCCTTGACTGGGACCTCGATGCCTTTGAACAGCCCCATGTTCCTCACTCTCCACAGGGCGTCTTTCCCACTGTTCACCACGGCCCAGATCCTGTCAAACACGTCAGGAGGAAGCTTGACAGGAGAGATGCCGTATCTAACGAAAGCAGCGGTCAGGGTAAATTGGGGCGAGAGAGCCTGCAACCAATCTTCAAACTGGGCCCAGAAGGCCTTAGCAAAAAAGCAGGACCACAGGAGATGGGTCACAGTCTCCTCCTCGCCGCAGCCCACCCTAACGCAGCGAGGGCTGGGGGTGAGGCCCCTACGGTACAAGAAAGTTCGTACCGGTAAGCACTGGTGGACGACACTCCAGGCTAAATCTCTGTGAATGTTGCACAGAAACTTAGAGGATGTGTGTTTCCACACCTTCCTTGTTTGGGCTGATGTTAAAATGCCCACAGGGGTCTGCCTATTGTTCTGGGGTGCTACGAAATCTTCCAGTTTTTGGACGCTGACATCTCGGAGGGGAATATGGCCAATTGGGTGAGATCTTAGAAAACTTTTAACTGTCCCATAAATTGCAGGGCATGTGTCAGAGAGTGGGACGTCCAGCTTGGGTCTGACACCCCACACTCTGAACACCTCCCTACCTACCCAGAGCCTGGAAAAATAAGTCCAGGTACGCGCTGCAGGTGCTGTTGCAAAGCCTCTCAGCACAGAGGCCAGGAAAATGCACAGCAGCTTCGTAGCAATATCTGGGACAGACTTCCCCCCTGAGGGTAGCGGCCTGTACATTATTTCCCTTCTGAGTCTTTCCTGCTTCCCACCCCATAGAAATTGAAACATCAATCTCCTCAGCACCGCCGCAACACGGTGTGGGATTGGGAAGGTAGAAGCCAGAAAATTCAAGACAGGCAAGAGCTCGGCTTTGATGACCAGCACCTTCCCTGTCATGGTGAGGTCTCGGTCCTTCCATTGCATCAGTTTTTTGTTTAAGATTGGCAATTTGTTCTGCCAATTTACTGTTCCCATCTCTTCTCCAAAATACACCCCCAGGACCTTAATTCTCTTCTCTTGCAGCCTGAGATCATGTCCTTCTTTTGGCTCCCTCCAGTTCTGATAAAAAATCTCACTCTTAGATGTGTTAATTTTTGCGGAGGAAGCCAAAGAGAACCGATCACAGCACTGCAGAGCTCTGCTAATTGAGGCATTGTCAGAGAGGAGCAGGGTGACGTCATCCATGTATAGAGATGTCTTTACCTCTCCTCCCCCACTTCCAGGCACTGGTATCCCATTAATGGCCTGATCCTGGCGCAAGGCACAGGCTAAGGGCTCCATAGCCAAAACGAATAACAAGGGGGATAATGGGCAGCCCTGCCTCACCCCTGAACAGACTTCAAAGGTGCGTGATCTATTGCCATTAACCATGACTCTGCTGTTGCTACCTGTGTACAGCAGGTTAATCCACTTTCTCATGATGGGGCCAAACTTCATGTGCTCAAGTACCGATGTTAAGTACTGCCGGTTTAGGCGGTCAAAGGCCTTTTCTAGGTCTACACCTAAAATGCACAGAGGGAGGGAGCGATCCTCAGAGTACAGACAGACATCCCTCAACAAGGCCAGGTTGTCGCTCATCAGGCGTCCTGCTATCCCACAAGTCTGTTCTTTCCCTACCAGTGAGGCCACTACATTTTGTAGGCGCAGGAAAAGGGCTTTGGACAGGATCTTAGTGTCCACGCCTAACAGGCTGAGGGGTCTCCAGTTCTTTATGTCATTTTTTGCTCCTTTCTTAAACAAGAGAGAGATAGTGCCTTCTCTTAAGGAGTCAGGCAGCAATTCTGTCTTGTAGCTTTCCTCGAATAGGAGCAGTAGCGGATCCTGAAGCAGATCCCAAAAGGTGCGATAAAATTCTTTAGGGAGCCCGTCAGCACCCGGAGTTTTCCCCTTCTGTAAGCTCTCCATAGCCTGTCTCAGCTCTTCTACTGTCAAATCCCTCTCAAGTACTTCCCTATCTTCTTCACTCAAAATGTTTTCTAGCTTTGAGGTAAAAAAATGAATATCTTCATCCTTTACCTCTGTAGAGCTGTACAGTCTTGAGTAGAAGGCCTCGGTGCAGGAGAGGATAGCACTCGGCTCTGTTCTCTCTCGTCCCTCCTCATCAACTACACTTTCCATGACAGTCTTGGAGCCTACCACTTTCCTGAAAAAGAAGCGAGTACACTTCTCATTTTCTTCCAAGAACTGCACTCTGCTTCTTAACAGCACTCCTCGACTACTTTCTTCGGCTATGCTCCGGATGTCCTTTTTTAAAAGGGCGATATCCTCGAGCACATCGAAGCCACTGTGCAGCATCGTGTAGAGACGCTGCAGCTGCCTCTGTTTCCTGGCTAGCACTCCTCTCCGTCTGGCAGCAGCCTTCCTTCCCTCAGCCATGAAAAAGGCCTTTGTCCTCACCTTCACCTCCTCCCACCACTCTCCTACTGACCCGTACAGACACTGCAAGGACAGCCACTGTGATAGTTTCTCCTTGTAGCGGGATACTACCCCCTCGTTCTCTAGCAGCTTTGTGTTGAGTTTCCAGAGGCCTGGGCCAAAGACAGTCCCGCCCTGGAGTTCCACTCTACACCCTAAAGCCTGATGATCTGAGAAGAAGACAGGCTGAAGAGTGACCCCAACAACTTTCACTCTCTCTGAGACAAAGCAATAGTCAATTCTGGAGCTGCTATTCCTCCCTGACCATGTATATCCTGCTGTTGTGGGATATATACATCTATATGTGTCTGAGAGTTTAAAGTCTTGAACTAAGTTTTGCAGGGCCAGTGAGCTGGAATCCAATTTTATCGGCGAGCTAGACTGCCTGTCTGTGTGCTCTAAGATACAATTAAAATCCCCTCCCACTATCACGTCTGTGCTGCATAACAATAGGGGGGAGAGTGCCTTGAGTAGCTCCACCCTTCCTCCTACGTCAGTAGGGCAATACACATTGATTAGCCGCAGGTTAACGGTCCCCCATTCCACATCCACACACAGCAACCTGCCATCTATGACCCTCTGAATACTTTTCAATTTGAATGCCCATCCTTTGAAAAGAATGGCCACGCCAGAGGCTCTGTTGTTATTGTCCCCTGACCAAACAGAAGGCCCTTTATCCCACCTATCTTCAAAACTTTTATACCTCTCTTGATAGGCTAAAGCACACTCCTGCAACATCAACACATCTCCCTCTCTCTGCTGGAGGTAATCAAAGACAGACTGGCATTTAACTCTGTCATTGATACCTCTTGTGTTAAGAGAAATTATGTTAAGAGCCATATTACATAAGAAAGTGGAACCAGTCTTTACAAAACACATTTCTCTTCGGTCTCACCTGTTACCTTTTTCTTTTTCTTTTTCTTCTTACCAATTTCCTGCCAGCCATCCTCTGAATGAGCCTTCATCAGGGTGGCAGCAGTAAAAGCGTTCACAGAGTCCATTTCAAGGAAGGGGGTAGAGGGAGGGGTGGAGAGGTTCCAGCTGTCCCCATCGCCATGCTCTCCTTCCTCCTCGCTCGGGGAGAAAACAGAGTCATTTTTTCTTTTCCTCAAGTCCAGCTCCTGGGAGCACTGAGGGGAAAGGGGTGCAGCCGATGCACCAGTCTCCTCTTCCCCCTCACCCACCAGCTGCTGCAGATCCTCCGTGATGGACTGGATGGAGGAGAGGAGGGCATCTGTAGCACTTGCAGAGTCTGAGAAAAGCAGCTCCGCTGAATCCTGGGTATCCTCGCTGGACCCGCTCCACCGGGGGGCCCCACACTGGCCCTCGTTCTGAGGAGCAGGAGTGGGGGAGGGGTCCTCGCTGTTCTCGGGGGTTTTCAAACCCTCGTGCTTGTCTGGTGCAGTCTGCGGTTGTGGGGGCGTAGTGGATTTCTCTTCCACCAGCCCCGGAGCCACAGCAGGACTGATCCTGGCTGGAGGCTGAGAGTCTTTGTCCAACAAGGGTTCTTTGTTTGACTTGTTGTTTGCTTTGGATTTTCGGGTCGGTTTGGCTGAAACAAGCACTGCCTCATCCTTTCTCATTTTGAGTTTATTGGCGTAGGCGTGAGGGCAGTTCTTAAAAACGTGTCCTTCCGAGCCACATAAATTGCACTTTGGCAGCATTGAACAGTCAGAGGCTAAATGTCCCTGTTTGCCACAGGTCTTGCAGCATTTCACAGTGCAGGACGATGCCAGGTGTCCCACAGCACCACAGCGCCGACACACCTTTGGTTGTCCCACATAAAACACATAGCCATTGCAGGCGCCCAGCCGGATTGTAGAGGGCAGGTGCCTTAAGCCTCCATTTATGCTGTCCGGTAGCAAGCGAACCTCGAATTTCCTTGCTCCTGTTTTTATACCATCAACATCTCTAACCTCAGTTCCATGGTGGACGGTGCAGTACTGGTTAAGCCAGGTGTGAATGTCCTCCGTCTTTGCCAGTTCCGAGAACATAACAACATGCACCGTTTTCCTCTCTCTCTGTGTCAGAGGCTGCAAGTTGATTTTCTCAAGTGCAGGAACTTTGCCTCTTTTTGCCTCAAACACATCCACGCATTGTTCAAACAGAGGATAGGTAGCAAATACAACCTCAAATGCTTTCTGACCTGGGAGAGCGAAGATGAAATCCAAGTGCCGAGGTTCAAAGCCAAGTTCCTTCTGTAACACTTTTCTGCTGAACTGCATACGATCCATGAAGAGGTCATCCAAGAGCTCAAAACGTACAGCATTCTAACGGGATCCAAAGGTTGCCATTTCAAAAACCGCAAATCGAACACTGCTTCCAACAAAAGAAAAACAATCCAACTACTCCACCTACAGGCTGATCAAGGTATCTCCCCTGCCAGGTAAGTATGAGTTAAACAGGCCCCTGCAAGCGGCCCGCACCCACAGCACAAATCGCGCAGCCTAGGCCACCTCCTCGCCCCGCACGCCACCGCCTCCTGCTGGGCCCTCTCTTTCACACACTCACACGCCACACTAACACTCAAAAGTGTGGGCAAAACGAGAAAACGAGCGCGCCGTTTCCTACACATCTGCAGTCGCCGTTGCGCATTCGCAGCATGTCCCGGGATGCAATTCGGCCTCATTTGCATAACTCCAGACCGGCAGATCGCCACGCAAGCTCGCGACGTGCGCCTGCCACACACCGAACAAACCTTTTCAGCAATTTCCAAAAAACGGGCCTGCTCGCCTGCCCACAAGGCTCCGTCTCTTACCTGCTCTCCAGAGCCTGCTGCCTTCTGTGCTTTTCTCTCGGCACCGCTGCAGCGCACACAACTCCTGCAGCGGGAGGGGGGGAGAAAGTTCCCGCGCTCCGCCGCAGGGAAGGCTCGCTCCGTGCGCACACGTCCTTTCGATGCCAGTCCAACAAGTGCTCCGCATTAGCTGCGTCGGGGCTCCGGCGTGTCGCACCTCACCTCACCTCGCACTGCCCCCTCCTTGAATGTCTGCCGCTGGGCATGCCCCGCTCTCCTCCGCCTTATCTTATCGCGTGTGAGCACCGACAATGGCCACAATGCCGGTGTACCTGTAAAGTGTTAATTGGGGCACAGGAACAGCCCGTCTCGTCTCGGGGGGGCCGGCTTCAGAGACAATACAGCAAACACAGCGGGGCGGGGGAAGAAGACGACACCACACATGCGGGTACATTCAGCTCCGGCGGGAACGAGACATTTGTCGGTCTTTTCAAGTGCC
This sequence comes from Lepisosteus platostomus, assembly GCF_059453375.1. Classification (NCBI taxonomy): domain Eukaryota; kingdom Metazoa; phylum Chordata; class Actinopteri; order Semionotiformes; family Lepisosteidae; genus Lepisosteus; species Lepisosteus platostomus. The sequence continues at coordinate 43,646 of NW_028291564.1, read as the reverse complement.
GAGAGCCGAGCAATCCTTCACTTGTATCGTTTCTCCCCGGTGACTAGATCTGGCCCTGCGACTCTCGACTGGGCTCACCCCCGGGGCAGCCCAGCAGGTGTGAGCCTGGCCGGCACCCGGATGGGAGATTCCACCCCGGAAAAGCTCCGGTTGCTGCTGCTCCTGCAAGAGGTGTGACTGGGACCAGTAGGGAGCGCTCACCCTGCGGGCTGTGTGGCTCTCTTACGCCCCAGCCTCCTGATGGCGACACTCTGCTGCACAAACAGGCGCCGTCCTTCGGGGGAGGCGTCAAACCGAGGTCCCGACCCTCCTTGGCCATTAGGAAACCCCAGGGCGTCTCTCAAAAAGAGACGCCGGGGGTGTCCCTCTGGTGTTAGTGCTCCCCTTTACCCATCAGTCGGGGTCTCCTCCTAATCCCCGTCTCACCTGTAACAATCAATGACGAGGCCCCCCTGTCCGTGAGATTTAGTACTCGCGCAAGAGACCGGGGGCAGAGCGCAAACGCGGTCCCCCGCCCCCCACAAAGTGCGCGCTCCGGGTTCCCTCTCGGGGCCCTGCAACACAGCGGAAGGGCAGCGAGAAGGAGCCTCTTGCTCTGACGCCGCAAGGCCACAAGAGGGCGGAGGCGCCGCACGCCCGGCCGACGTGTTGGACCGGTGCGCTTTACGTGCTGAAATAAACACGCGAAAGCCCCGAAATGTTTCCAGAGTGCTGTGCACTGGAGGTTTTTGTCTGGTGAAGACTTGCCTGGTGCTCCTCCGTGCAGATTGTTTGTCCTCCTCCAGTGCGGGACGAGCCAACACAAGGGAGCGCATTCGCCAACATCCAGGCACGCAATGCGATTTGGAAAGCAGCTCCTTTCCAAAGAGTTGCACACGAACGATCCTTCAGTCCCGCTCGGGGGGCACGGAACCCCCGCCACACACAGCTTCAAGTAGCGAGTCAGGCGCCGGGGCTTTCGCTTACGGCCACACCACCCTGAACACGCCCGATCTCGTCTGATCTCGGAAGCTAAGCAGCGTCGGGCCTGGTTAGTACTTGGATGGGAGACTGCCTGGGAATACCAGGTGCTGTAAGCTTTTGCTCTCCCGGCCAGCAGGGGTCGCCGTTGGTGCCGTAGGCTTTGGGAGGAAAACCTGCAGGATGGAAAGGTGATCTATAGCCTCATCTCTAGAGATGTTTTGTTGCTGTGGCATGTGTGTGACCCATATTCAAAAAAAAAACCCGTCTGTAAAACGAATATCGAAGCTGCCTCTAAATCTGCAAATGAAGATGAGTCGATAAACCACTCGTTTTTCGTATAACTAGACATATATTCATTTGTTACCGATTTCATTCATTGAGCACGGATACAATAGAGGTACAGCCATTCACTGTTTGACATGTCTGCACTGGTACAGAACCGAGCAATCAGAAAACGGGTGAAACTGTCTTTAGACTCAGCATACAGTACCGAGGCCCCCCATGACCAAATAAAGGCTAACCTCGATAATCAGCCTAAAGAACGCAGACTACAGCAAAACGACTGACTTTGAAAAGGGAATGAACGTCCGGAAGGAGTAGTGGAACTAGCTTGAGATGCTTCTCCGGACCCCTAACTAAAAGCCAGCGAGAACCAGCAGCGGCGTCCACTCCTGTCGAACCGGGATCCTTCCGCAGCCACGCAGCTCGTGGTGTCCTAACCCTCCCGTATCTGATTTTGGACCAAGCACATCAGGGGAGAGCGCGAACGCAGTCCCCCACTACCAGAAATTATGCAGTCGAGATTCCCACATTTGGGGATGAAGAAAGATGTGAAGACGGGGGTTTGAATTTAATCTTTTCTGTAGGGGGTTTAGACTTCCAAGTCACAAGCAGGGGTTTATGGCAGGAAAGGGGGGTAACTGATAAGGATTGCAGATGCCAGCTAGGAACCCCCCTGGGTGTAATGTTAAACTGACCATTTGCCCAGAACATCGTAAACTGGCCAAATACCATGAACCCCCCTCTTTACCATCGGACCGAGTGACGTCAGAAACGGAGAAGAAAACTGTATATAACCCAAAAGTTTGTAACAGTACGGGGAACAATACTTCGGTTTTGTTGTTTCTTGCGAGAAACAAGACTTCGGCTTTATTGTTCCTTGCATGCAATAAACTCATCTGTTTTACTTCATCTCGGGATCAAGAACCTTGTTTCTTCTGTTACAACAAATTTGGCGTAGTCGGCAGGATGCTCCAGAAGGCGCAGAACTTCCCATCGGCAGGAGAGACGGTCAGCGCGCACATAACTAAGAGGTAAGGACTCCTCTTTTATTTAAAAGTCCCGACTCTCTCTAACCGATTGGGAAATCTCTGCTCCCTGCGAGAATCGCCCGAGATGACGGAGTAAACGTGAGTTTCTGAATTCCTCTGGCCCGGGGAAGGCACCGGTGTATGTAATGGGTTGTTTGCTGTAAGCCCAGAATTTGGTCTGGCAGGGGTTCCGCGGTATTGTGTACAGGCGTTCGAAGCTGGTGTATGCCTTAATTGCGCGTGGAGTTTTGAACGGGTTTTGGACCCTTACCGTGAAGTCAGGACTGGTGTGGGTCTTAATTGCACCCGGAGTTCTGAAGGTCAGAACTGGTTTGGGTCTTAATTGCACCCGGAGTTCTGATGCTCTGAATCGGTGTGGGCCTTAATTGCGCCCGGGGTTCTAGAGCAAGTGGTGCATTAAATGCACGTAGTTCAGGACTGGTGTGGGTCTTAGTTGCACCCGGAGTTCTGAAGGTCAGAACTGGTGTGGGTCTTAATTGCACCCGGAGTTCTGTGGCTCGGGATCGGTGTGGGCCTTAATTGCGCCCGGGGTTCTGGAGCTGAGTGGTGCATTAAATGCACGTATAATCCAGGATTGGTGTGGGCTTTAATTACGCCCGGGGTCCTGAGATTAGCTACGCCTTGATCGTGCACAGATTGGCGTGGCGTGGTTTTTTTTTTGTTTTAAAGGAAACAGGAGTAGAAGAGATATATGTATTTATGTTTTTGGTGTTTTCCTTGTTTGTGAAATACATATACACACGCACGACACTAACATAAACACACCTCATAATAAAAGAGCAAAGCATTAAGTAGCAGGATTTTAAGGACGTTGAGACCCGAGAATCGCCCTGATTGAGCTCAGTGCGTAAGTCCACCCCGGGGCAAAAGCAGCGATGCTGGCGTTCTGGGGATGGTGAATTACTGATCAAGAAAGGGGGTTTTCGAGGTCTCGTTTCTTACCTGTGAACAGTGCGGTGTAAGTCCTCTCTAAAGTCTCGGAGAGGCATTTAGATCTGGAGGTAACAGATGCCCTTAGCTGAATGAGTGCAGGAATGCACAGGTTTTTCCAAGTGAAAACATCCCCCTACTGAATGAGCTGTTACCTCACACACGACAAAAGTAAATCTTAAAGAGACCGAACATGTGCGCTAACTGATGGTTTGAGAAAGTGGTGGAAGGGTCCGTTTAAATATCGGAAAAGTGTAAGTTGACGGAAAAGAAGGAGAAAAATATGGAAAAAGCTGAGCTTGTCAGAGGGAATTTGGGGCGAAGACGCCTGTAAAGAAAGCATATGAGTATTGATTGGCAAAAGCACAAGCATGTAGCTCCCACCCTGGTGCACGGCCGGCACCAGTAGTGGCAGATACATGACGAAAAAGAAAGAAATTGGGATGTGACTTAAAAGTGTGTTTACGGGGAAAATAAAAACCCGGAAGAAAATATACTTTACTCGCTACGAAAGAGTATAGGAAAAAAAGCTAGAAGAGGCAGTACAGGAGAATGAGAAACTAAAGAAGGAATTAACTCCTGGTCACGCTGCACTGGTTAATGTGCTGCAGCCGGCGACTAAGTTATGTCCTGCTCTCCCACAGGGGAACAAACAGGCAGGAAACGAAAATAATTGGGATCAATTCCCTCAGTGGCCATATGGAGAAGGGGGGTCTGATTGGGATAACACTTGGTATGAGTGTGATATAGACGGATCAGGGTCTCCCCTGTTAGAGGGAGGGCGCCCGCAGGTCTGTACTCTCACTCGAAGTGGGAAAGGACTTGATGTAGCAGGGGCTGGTGCCGTTGATGACAGCGCCACTCTAACACTGTCTCGCACCCCGTCGAGGGGGTCTGCAATCGCACCTACCTTCCCTGATTTCCCCCATACGATCAAATCCAAAACCGTAAGATATTGACCGGTGGGCTAAAGTACCGCACCCGAAATTAGAAATGCAGCGAACCTGGAGTGTGCTTCAGGAATTAAAAGGATTCATGTAGAAGTAAAACAAGAATACAGCACATTGTATTACGAAGAGAAAAATATATTCTCGATGTGTATGTGTGTTTTATGAATTTGTGTGCCGGCATGTATGTGTGTAACTGTGAGTTTTGGTATACTAAATGACGGTGTGAGTGTGTTTAGCCAGCGGGACTGGCTAGAGACGTAACTACAGAGACTTGACGAAAATCAACTTAAGGAGATTGGAAAATATAAGAGCGTCTGAAACGTATAAGTACAGTACAGGTGGACGTAAAAGTAGTTAAACAGTTTTTGTATTATTATAAATTATTATAAATTGTAATTTATACAATTAGTTGCAATAGTGGAAACAATTTGGTTTTATTCGAATGTCTCGAAACCAGACATGCTGAAACGCTGTAGGTTTAGAATCGAGACTGGGGAGAATAACGTCTTGTGAGAAAATCTGTTTACCTAACGATTAGATCCTGTAAATCCCTTGTAGCCTCCCTAAGTCTGTCCCAGTCCAGTGGATAAAAATGTACTGTTAATGGAGTGGTGGTTTCTCTGTTAGGGGATACTGGAGCACTACTGTCATGCTTGTTTCACTCCTCTGTTCAACAGTGTACTATAGAGCAATGTATAGGGGAAGATGGCAGGAGGCCACAGGAGTATTGGGACAGCAAGTTTTACTTGCCGAGTACCAGATTTTAATGGGTGGTTTTATTCCAGATCTATTGGGTTGGAATATTATGCATTACAAAGAATGACTATGCAGAACAGGGTATCACGTGGCTTCAACTGGCTGTGATCACTCAGTATGTTGATGGTATTCTGAGTGCTTCCCCTGACAAGGAAACCCACAAGTCTGAGTTGCTTCAGCTTTAGAGTGTCTAATAGAAGCAGTTATGATAAGGCCCTTTTGTGTCTAGCATTGTGAAATTTTAACAGGGCCTGGGTGCAATGTTTTTTACAGGGTGAGCACAACTCTTAACAGATCTGCTTAAGGGGGGAGTGCAGTACAAGGACAAGATTGCCTTGGTTCCCGCAGCAAAAGCCACCTGTAATAATTTGAAACAAGTTCTCTTACAGGTGCTGAGACTGGGGTTTCCTCAGATGGATCAACCATTCCTTTGTATTATTGCAAGTTGCTGACAGAGGCCGCCCAAGGAGCCCGTGAGCAGGTCCTGGAGGCGTGGGGACCACCACCTGAAGGAGGGCACGACCTCATCCCAGGAGAGTGGGTGTGGATCAGGAAATTTCCTTCACAGGTTCTCCAGCCCAGGTGGGACGGACCCTACCAGATCCTGTTGACAACCGAGTCTGCGGTTCGAGTGGAAGGAAAAGATCGCTGGATCCACGCGTCACACTGCCGACGAGCCTCATCCCCGGACCCAGAATGAAATCATTTCTGTCAATAATGATAATTGTTGCTGTAGAACTATGTTCCGCAGGGATTAATGATCATCTCTCCCACAAAGGAGAACATGGAATTAATTCCTTTTTAGGCCTCTCCTATCTGACAGCTAAGAAAACCAACCAAAGTGCCTGCTGGGTGTGTGCCGCATTACCCAAATATGTACAGGGAGGACTTCCTATGGGGGCCATTCCTTGGCGTCTCGAGGAAGTCATAGGCATGATCATTTGGAGGGATAATTTAGGAGATTTTAATATGACAAACTATGGGGGTTGCCATAACACGACTTTAACCTGCACAACATTACAATATCTACAGGAGCGAGGCTTAGAGCCCACGAGTTTCACAGGCTCTTACGCTCCTAAATATAACAGAAGCCATACACCACCATACCTGACTCTAAATAAGGAACGTGAGGGAAACATATGTTTTCAGCACACTAATGGTCTGCACTTGGTTGGATGGAGTCGTTGCAACCTTACCATCGCTGCAAATATATCCACCTCTACCTTCCAAATTCCAGGATGGGATCGGCACACCCCACAATTCGGTATAAGTTTCTTATTTTCAGAGGCATGGGGAGCGCCAAACGGAACATATTTCATTTGTGGAAAACGAGCCTACCCATGGTTGCCAGCCCAGTGGTCTGGCTCATGTTATTTAGGATATGTGGTTCCTCATATCCGTGTTCAAACCCACACCCCCTTCGGACCTAACCACAGACCACAAAGAAAATTGGCTGATTGGGAATATTATTTAGGTATAATATTTCCACAAGCCGGCATGAACTTTCTGAGTCGAGAGTTAATTCAAATGGCTTCGACTTTAGAAGAATTAGCAAATTCTACCTCATCTAGTCTGAAGGCTGTTAATGATGAGATGGTAGCCCTCAGAACAGTGGCCATGCAGAACCGACTAGCTTTAGATTATGTACTGGCGGCCCAAGGAGGAACTTGTGCAGTAATTGGCACTGAATGCTGCACATATATCCCTGATAATTCTGAGCACATCTCAGATCTGGCCCAACACATTTACAATGAGGGACAGAAATATCAGGACTATTATACTGAAAATTGGGGAATTGGATCTTGGGTAAAGTCTGTGTTTGGGGCCTGGGGCGGAACTTTTTTACAGTGTTTATTTGTAGGAATAGTATTGTTTATATGTATAATTGTAATCATCACGTGCACAAAAACATGTATCACATCTTGCCATAACCGTGGAACGTACAATGTCATGGCAATACATACCTGTTCGCCAAGAAAGGAAAGATCTGCCCTGACATTGTATGTATAAAAATAGGCTACACTGACGTATGCCATATTTTATAAGGGGGGAATGAAGAAAGATGTGAAGACGGGGGTTTGAATTTAATCTTTTCTGTAGGGGGTTTAGACTTCCAAGTCACAAGCAGGGGTTTATGGCAGGAAAGGGGGGTAACTGATAAGGATTGCAGATGCCAGCTAGGAACCCCCCTGGGTGTAATGTTAAACTGACCATTTGCCCAGAACATCGTAAACTGGCCAAATACCATGAACCCCCCTCTTTACCATCGGACCGAGTGACGTCAGAAACGGAGAAGAAAACTGTATATAACCCAAAAGTTTGTAACAGTACGGGGAACAATACTTCGGTTTTGTTGTTTCTTGCGAGAAACAAGACTTCGGCTTTATTGTTCCTTGCATGCAATAAACTCATCTGTTTTACTTCATCTCGGGATCAAGAACCTTGTTTCTTCTGTTACAACAGGGAATTCGCAGGGGTCAGCACAGCCGGAGTGCAATGGCCGAGCCTCGCCATGGGTGAACCTCCTTCTTGATCAAGGTATCTCCCCTGCCAGGTAAGTATGAGTTAAACAGGCCCCTGCAAGCGGCCCGCACCCACAGCACAAATCGCGCAGCCTAGGCCACCTCCTCGCCCCGCACGCCACCGCCTCCTGCTGGGCCCACTCTTTCACACACTCACACGCCACACTAACACTCAAAAGTGTGGGCAAAACGAGAAAACGAGCGCGCCGTTTCCTACACATCTGCAGTCGCCGTTGCGCATTCGCAGCATGTCCCGGGATGCAATTCGGCCTCATTTGCATAACTCCAGACCGGCAGATCGCCACGCAAGCTCGCGACGTGCGCCTGCCACACACCGAACAAACCTTTTCAGCAATTTCCAAAAAACGGGCCTGCTCGCCTGCCCACAAGGCTCCGTCTCTTACCTGCTCTCCAGAGCCTGCTGCCTTCTGTGCTTTTCTCTCGGCACCGCTGCAGCGCACACAACTCCTGCAGCGGGAGGGGGGGAGAAAGTTCCCGCGCTCCGCCGCAGGGAAGGCTCGCTCCGTGCGCACACGTCCTTTCGATGCCAGTCCAACAAGTGCTCCGCATTAGCTGCGTCGGGGCTCCGGCGTGTCGCACCTCACCTCACCTCGCACTGCCCCCTCCTTGAATGTCTGCCGCTGGGCATGCCCCGCTCTCCTCCGCCTTATCTTATCGCGTGTGAGCACCGACAATGGCCACAATGCCGGGGAATGGCACCTGTAAAGTGTTAATTGGGGCACAGGAACAGCCCGTCTCGTCTCGGGGGGGCCGGCTTCAGAGACAATACAGCAAACACAGCGGGGCGGGGGAAGAAGACGACACCACACATGCGGGTACATTCAGCTCCGGCGGGAACGAGACATTTGTCGGTCTTTTCAAGTGCCGAGAGCCGAGCAATCCTTCACTTGTATCGTTTCTCCCCGGTGACTAGATCTGGCCCTGCGACTCTCGACTGGGCTCACCCCCGGGGCAGCCCAGCAGGTGTGAGCCTGGCCGGCACCCGGATGGGAGATTCCACCCCGGAAAAGCTCCGGTTGCTGCTGCTCCTGCAAGAGGTGTGACTGGGACCAGTAGGGAGCGCTCACCCTGCGGGCTGTGTGGCTCTCTTACGCCCCAGCCTCCTGATGGCGACACTCTGCTGCACAAACAGGCGCCGTCCTTCGGGGGAGGCGTCAAACCGAGGTCCCGACCCTCCTTGGCCATTAGGAAACCCCAGGGCGTCTCTCAAAAAGAGACGCCGGGGGTGTCCCTCTGGTGTTAGTGCTCCCCTTTACCCATCAGTCGGGGTCTCCTCCTAATCCCCGTCTCACCTGTAACAATCAATGACGAGGCCCCCCTGTCCGTGAGATTTAGTACTCGCGCAAGAGACCGGGGGCAGAGCGCGAACGCGGTCCCCCGCCCCCCACAAAGTGCGCGCTCCGGGTTCCCTCTCGGGGCCCTGCAACACAGCGGAAGGGCAGCGAGAAGGAGCCTCTTGCTCTGACGCCGCAAGGCCACAAGAGGGCGGAGGCGCCGCGCGCCCGGCCGACGTGTTGGACCGGTGCGCTTTACGTGCTGAAATAAACACGCGAAAGCCCCGAAATGTTTCCAGAGTGCTGTGCACTGGAGGTTTTTGTCTGGTGAAGACTTGCCTGGTGCTCCTCCGTGCAGATTGTTTGTCCTCCTCCAGTGCGGGACGAGCCAACACAAGGGAGCGCATTCGCCAACATCCAGGCACGCAATGCGATTTGGAAAGCAGCTCCTTTCCAAAGAGTTGCACACGAACGATCCTTCAGTCCCGCTCGGGGGGCACGGAACCCCCGCCACACACAGCTTCAAGTAGCGAGTCAGGCGCCGGGGCTTTCGCTTACGGCCACGCCACCCTGAACACGCCCGATCTCGTCTGATCTCGGAAGCTAAGCAGCGTCGGGCCTAGTTAGTACTTGGATGGGAGACTTCCTGGGAATACCAGGTGCTGTAAGCTTTTGCTCTCCCGGCCAGCAGGGGTCGCCGTTGGTGCCGTAGGCTTTGGGAGGAAAACCTGCAGGATGGAAAGGTGATCTATAGCCTCATCTCTAGAGATGTTTTGCTGCTGTGGCATGTGTGTGACCCATATTCAAAAAAAATATTATGTAATATTTTGTAATAATATATCTGTAAAACGAATATCGAAGCTGCCTCTAAATCTGCAAATGAAGATGAGTCGATAAACCACTCGTTTTTCGTATAACTAGACATATATTCATTTGTTACCGATTTCATTCATTGAGCACGGATACAATAGAGGTACAGCCATTCACTGTTTGACATGTCTGCACTGGTACAGAACCGAGCAATCAGAAAACGGGTGAAACTGTCTTTAGACTCAGCATACAGTACCGAGGCCCCCCATGACCAAATAAAGGCTAACCTCGATAATCAGCCTAAAGAACGCAGACTACAGCAAAACGACTGACTTTGAAAAGGGAATGAACGTCCGGAAGGAGTAGTGGAACAAGCTTGAGATGCTTCTCCGGACCCCTAACTAAAAGCCAGCGAGAACCAGCAGCGGCGTCCACTCCTGTCGAACCGGGATCCTTCCGCAGCCACGCAGCTCGTGGTGTCCTAACCCTCCCGTATCTGATTTTGGACCAAGCACATCAGGGGAGAGCGCGAACGCAGTCCCCCACTACCAGAAATTATGCAGTCGAGATTCCCACATTTGGGGAATTCGCAGGAGTCAGCACAGCCGGAGTGCAATGGCCAAACCTCGCCCTGGGTGAACCTCCTTCTTGATCAAGGTATCTCCCCTGCCAGGTAAGTATGAGTTAAACAGGCCCCTGCAAGCGGCCCGCACCCACAGCACAAATCGCGCAGCCTAGGCCACCTCCTCGCCCCGCACGCCACCGCGTCCTGCTGGGCCCACTCTTTCACACACTCACACGCCACACTAACACTCAAAAGTGTGGGCAAAACGAGAAAACGAGCGCGCCGTTTCCTACACATCTGCAGTCGCCGTTGCGCATTCGCAGCATGTCCCGAGATGCAATTCGGCCTCATTTGCATAACTCCAGACCGGCAGATCGCCACGCAAGCTCGCGACGTGCGCCTGCCACACACCGAACAAACCTTTTCAGCAATTTCCAAAAAACGGGCCTGCTCGCCTGCCCACAAGGCTCCGTCTCTTACCTGCTCTCCAGAGCCTGCTGCCTTCTGTGCTTTTCTCTCAGGGCTGGCCATTATCCCCCTTGTTATTCGTTTTGGCTATGGAGCCCTTAGCCTGTGCCTTGCGCCAGGATCAGGCCATTAATGGGATACCAGTACCTGGAAGTGGGGGAGGAGAGGTAAAGACATCTCTATACATGGATGACGTCACCCTGCTCCTCTCTGACAATGCCTCAATTAGTAGAGCTCTGCAGTGCTGTGATCGGTTCTCTTTGGCTTCCTCTGCAAAAATTAACAAATCAAAGAGCGAGATTTTTTATCAGAACTGGAGGGAGCGAAAAGAAGGACATGATCTCAGGCTGCAAGAGAAGAGAATTAAGGTCCTGGGGGTGTATTTTGGAGAAGAGATGGGAACAGTAAATTGGCAGAACAAATTGCCAATCTTAAACAAAAAACTGATGCAATGGAAGAACCGAGACCTCACCATGACAGGGAAGGTGCTGGTCATCAAAGCCAAGCTCTTGCCTGTCTTGAATTTTCTGGCTTCTACCTTCCCAATCCCACACCGTGTTGCGGCGGTGCTGAGGAGATTGATGTTTCAATTTCTATGGGGTGTGAAGCAGGAAAGACTCAGAAGGGAAATAATGTACAGGCCGCTACCCTCAGGGGGGAAGTCTGTCCCAGATATTGCTACGAAGCTGCTGTGCATTTTCCTGGCCTCTGTGCTGAGAGGCTTTGCAACAGCACCTGCAGCGCGTACCTGGACTTATTTTTCCAGGCTCTGGGTAGGTAGGGAGGTGTTCAGAGTGTGGGGTGTCAGACCCAAGCTGGATGTCCCACTCTCTGACACATGCCCTGCAATTTATGGGACAGTTAAAAGTTTTCTAAGATCTCACACAATTGGCCATATTCCCCTCCGAGATGTCAGCGTCCAAAAACTGGAAGATTTCTTTGCACCCCAGAACAATAGGCAGACCCCTGTGGGCATTTTAACATCAGCCCAAACAAGGAAGGTGTGGAAACACACATCCTCTAAGTTTCTGTGCAACATTCACAGAGATTTAGCCTGGAGTGTCATCCACCAGTGCTTACCGGTACGAACTTCCTTGTACCGTATGGTCCTCACACCCAGCCCTCGCTGCGTTAGGGTGGGCTGCAGCGAGGAGGAGACTGTGACCCATCTCCTGTGGTCCTGCTTTTTTGCTAAGGCCTTCTGGGCACAGTTTGAAGATTGGTTGCAGGCTCTCTCGCCCCAATTTACCCTGACCGCTGCTTTCGTCATATACGGCATCTCTCCTGTCAAACTTCCTCCTGACGTGTTTGACAGGATCTGGGCCGTGGTGAACAGTGGGAAAGACGCCCTGTGGAGAGTGAGGAACATGGGGCTGTTCAAAGGCATCAAGATCCCAGTCAAGGCTGCAGGTAGCCTGGCCCTGTTCATCACCCGAGAGAACTATTACCTCAGAGATCTGTGGAGAGAAGGGAGGGAGGAAGCAGAAAATCTGTGGGAAATAGAGGGCATAGGTCAATATCTCAAGAAACTGTGAAAAACACTATCATGTTTAAGTAAAGAATGTGATTTGCTTCAGAAAAAAGAAATTGTTGCTATGTAACTCGTACCGTGTCAAAATGTAATAAGATGTGATCATATATACTGTTTTAAGTATGTATATTAATGTAAAGCATTTGTGATGCCCTGTATTTTATTGTGAAAAGGAAATAAAAGTTCTTAAAAATCGAAATCGCTGGAGGAAACAGTCCATCTGGCCATGAAACTCATTTGAACGTCTAGCTACAGCAACTAACAATATCATGATTTATTCAGGATGTGTGGAATCAGCACGTCCCGGAGACAGCTTCCGAAATCGTGAGCATTCTCTGGTGGTGTCCTGCAGGGCACCTGTGGGCGTGCATTGGTGGTATAGTGTTGAGCATAGCTGCCTTCCAAGCAGTTGACCTGGGTTCGATTCCTGGCCAACGCAGTGGCAATTGGTTTCAAATGCTGTCATGAGCCTTGGATTATGACTAGCAAAGCGAAGCCTTTTGAAAGAGCTAAAGCACTGCAAAACGGAATTGAAGGAGAATCTTACAGGGGATTCTGAGCGGTGTCTGCATACACGCAGTCCGATACGGGTGCTGAAAGCTTGAGCTACTCTCAATGTCATGCTGCCTTTCCCCGGAGTAAATCTGTTACATTGAAGGAATGCTTCTCGCAGGTTCAAAAGGGACCCTTGTTAATTGGAGAAATCAATGATTTCTAATGAATTCTGTATGTGTTAAAAGACAGCTATACACAGAAAACATGCAGGACACTGCCCATGATGTTTCCCGAGCCGAAACACAGTGCGTTTTTCCAAGCCATCTGACAAAGCTCGCCCACTGAAAACTGCAGCAGATCGTGTAAAGACCTTCAACTTTGTAACTACTGCACGCACAGGAAGCACAATAAATTCCTCTTTTCAAACTGTCAAAGGTTTGCTTTGCAAACGCTGCAGGACATCGCACAATCTCTTTTGAACGGGGACAAACGATTTCTTATGGGGCGCAGTAAGTACAGACGTTTAAAAAGCTCCACTCATGCCGACGATGCAGCATGAAGAAGCGCAACCTAACGTTTGACAGACAAAAGCCGGGCGCCGCTACGAGCAATATGAAATCAAACTGACAGCACACGGCGTTTCGCGCTGACTCAAAAGTGATCTCGACAGACGCTGTTCTCTGCATAACGCTGAAAGAGATAAAGAGCGTTTCTGTTGAGACGTAACAAGCTCGTTTCTTTCTACCATGATGTCACCATGACAAAATCTGTCTTTAAACACCTTGCTCAGTCTCTGACGAGACTGTCAAAAATTGCTTTCGCCGATTGTATTGCAAACCAGCGGAAGCGGGGTATTGGGAAAAGTTTTCAACTAGCAACAATCGTGCGTGCTAATTAGAACAGCAACGCTGAGCTCTCAGCACCGTACTGAGCCCAGGTGTTATTCTAAAGCTGTCAGGTGCAGTTCATTTATATGAAGGAAATCTCTTACTTGGTACGATTACAATGCAGTAAGTAGCACAGGCTACTTGGGGAATAGCCCGATGTGTTTTAAAACGACCCGAGCCAGGTAGGAGTCGAACCTACAATCTCCTAATCCGTAGTCAGATGCATTATGCATTGCGCCACTGTCCCTGGTGTGACACTACAGGACTGTAACCCAGTGATCTCAGCCCTGCAACTAGTAAAATATTACCCCCGGTCCATTCTTTTCCAAAAGTGAGAAACACCTGTTTTCTACATTTTGTCTGTTTTAAAACCATATCTCTTTGAACCAAACCAAGAGTTTGTCTTTTGCACTGATATTCTGATTCATTTCGATTTCAAAGAAAAAAAAGCATTACCTTCCAAAGCATCATAAAATTGTCCCTTCTTCCAGACTCTACTTCTCTCTTGTAGTAGTACAGTAGACCTTTCCAGGTGAGCAGATCACAGAGTCCGAAATGAGCTTCCTCCATCAAGCAAAGTACCTGAACATGACTCTGTCTTCATAAAAGCGCCCCTGTAATAAAGAAATTAAATCCGAAATCAAGAGGGCAGTTGCCTACTGAAGTTCAAGAAGTCATCAATTTTAACCTAGCAACACATTAAAGGCTGCATCTATACAAGTACGATTCTAGAAATGCTCACCAGATTACGTTTTAAGAAGGAACTGCGCCTCAGGTTCCGCCGAGATCTTAACTCGGATGGCAGGATTCAGAGTCCGGAGTGCGGACTGATGGCGCACGGAGGGTCCACATACTGTGGATCCCTCAGTGATCTTCCGCGTATTCAAACCGCCAGCATGTGACTCCCCTGTCCCCGTGACCTCATTGCTCTGCTCTCTCCTCTGTGCAGCCGAGCCCGACTCATGGTAAAGTGGAAAAAAATATGCCCTCAACGTGAGATTTACTCTGGACGAGGATAGATGTTACCTTTTTATCGTTGAATAGGATGTATGTGATGTGGCGACTAGGTTCAATTTTGTATCCTCTTTAAAAGATTAAGGACTGGGGTGAGCGTGATTTACCACCCTTTCAGCTAAGGACCCGACATGCGCACCGTTTAAGCTGCATAGACTCGGTTGATTAACTCTTCTCCATTAGCAGGGTTAAGGTTAAAGAAAAAAAACATTGCTGACTTCTTTTTTTTTTGCCAGCCGCTAGCGCTGATTAGCAAGGTTTGTATTTCATGTTTTGCAAGTTGCATCCATTTTAAGAAAAACAAGTCGCGTTAAAGACAGGAAATGAATACTTGCATTTAATTAAGTCTAGCCGTAGGCGGTTGTCCATAATGACCAGTACTGTTCGAGAAGACAGAACAAAGAAGGCACCGCTGGGATTCGGACCCAGGATCTCCTGTTTACTAGACAGGCGCTTTAACCAACTAAGCCACGGCGCCCCAGGAGTGTTGTCCTTTTGCAGCCACTTGGACACACCTTTAGAAAAACATTTTGTTAACAGGCATTCTGCCTCAGCCTAAACACCTATAGCTTGCAAAGTGCATGCTATTAGACAGGCACCTCTGCAAGACCTTAAGAGTCTCTTAAACTAGTGATAGTAAGGTGTTCCCAACGGGTGATGTTCGGCTTTCAAATCATCTCTCCGTGGAAGCGCCGAGATGCAGCTGTTTAAGGCTTAGAAGCAGCTGACTGTTTCACTACCTAGCTGATCACTGTCAGTCAGGGAGCTCAGAGGTGAAAAGCCTGTCTGAGAGACAATTCGCCGTCGATCAGTTCAATATGTTCCGTACCAGCTCGGCGCACCTGAGATCATCTTGGTAGCCGTGTAGCTCATATAGGTGAGAGCGTGTGTGTGTACCACCGTGATTGGATGCCGGCCCTTCTCAGGTCACAGTAAACCTTCTGCTCAAAAAAAGTGAGGTTTTATTTAATCTCTGACCAAGGGAAACGTTTCATTTTTTCAAAGAAATGTTTGTTAAAAAATAAAGTCATAGTTCAATGGGCTTCAATCATAGACCGTGTGATATGGAAGTCAGGAACCTAACCCACAGCACCACCAGCACAGTCACGTGCTGAGTGCTGAAAAAGCACTACAGAAACATTATCGACAGACAATGTACAGCGTGTACTATTCTTGTGTTGCGGTACATGAATATAATTATATCGTTATTAATTTCTAATTTATAACTTTATTAACTTTATAAATTTATAAATTAACTTTATAAATTTATTAACGTTATTAATTAATTTCACGACGCACAGACAGGGCACGGGGAGCCGCCGCCTGCAAACACAGCTCCAGGCAGGACTCCACTCCGCAGGAGCCGCAGAGCAGAGGAGATGGGGGCAGCTTAGCTCCTGTGCAGAGACCTGAGCTGCTGTTGCTGCAGACACTGTCTTTTCTGCACTCGGGGTAGGAGTGAATGTTGAGTTGCCCTTAGAAATGAAGCAGAGCACTTCAACGGCACGGGTGTGTGTGTGTGCGCCCTGGTGATTCTGGGAGACAGATTGAACCTGGGCTAAAAGAGAGGGGGCTTAGCCCTCTTCCATTTGCTAGTTCAAAGTTGTACAACCCATTTGTATCTGCTAGGCGGCGCAGTCGTCGTGCACAAAGAACGCTTTGAAAAGCGTCAAAGGCAAGTCATTCCGAGTTGGTCGTTTGTGTTTTCCGTTCAGACGCGAAATGCTGAAATGATCTCTCGGCTCCTCGGTTGTCATTTCTGCTCCTTAAAGGAATCACAGCACCCGTCGGCTTCCAGCACGGTGGGTCGGGACACAATGCCGGGGGTCGGAGAGAGCGATGTCTTCCTCGTTAGTATAGGACCTGTCACCTGTCCCCACCTGTCACGCGGGAGACCGGGGTACATCAGGACGCGCATTGAAGTGAAAGCAGGATGCGCTGCGACATGCACTGTGCAGATCCCGCCACACTAAGGGGTGAGTGGGTCTGTTCGATCACAGCGCTAGGCGAATCCCCAATCCCCTTTTGTGCGTGGCGACAAAATAAGTCTGTTTCCGCCCGGTTTCGAACCGGGGACCTTTCGCGTGTGAGGCAAACGTGATAACCACTACACTACGGAAACGGTGGTAAGATATGCCCAGCGGCCCAGCGTTGAGCTTCGCCATTGCGATTCAGCTGCTTCCAGTGCCTTTATTGGAGTGCGCTGATGGACCGTGCTCTCTCTCCAGAGACCAGCACGCCTGTCATGGACGGAGCAGGAAAGGCGCTGCCACATTCTACAGCCCTCTCCACGCAATCGACGAAATCTGGCTACTGAAGTGGAGAAAATCGCCTCTCCAGAAAGTGCAAATATCATCTTGGAGAGTATAAATCCTATTGCCGAAGGTCAGCTCTGTCTACCAGAGTGACCCTCCCACCTCCTGCAGCGATGGTCAGCTCGTCTCACACGCGAGAAGTTTTGGCTGGAAACAAGCGCCCCCTCTTCTCGCACGTTTTGCACGTTCGAGAAGGATCTTCTTCACATTCGCCCATGCAGTTCCCAGTCTTGTGGACGAGGACAAAAAGAACACACAAGGGCTCATCCAGGAGTTGAACCCAGGACCTCCCGCACCCTAAGTGAGACTCATACCCCTAAACCAATGAGCCACGGCAGCACTTTCCATTTTATTCTGTCAGCGAGCTTGAGGACGGGGGAGAGGCGTCATTCGCTCGTCCAGTCAGACCTTCATCAATAAGTCAAGAAAGCTGCAATTACACGACTGCCTTGCAGACGAAGGGCAGTGAACTGCACCCGGTAAGAGGGGAACAAGCGGCACTAGGTGACACCGAGGCATAACCCCAGCGAGGGGGGTTAGCTTGCATGGTACAGCGCTCGCTTTGCATGCGAGAGATAACGGGATCATTTCCCACGTCCTCCAGGTGTGTGCTTAGAGCTTGATGTGCCGAAAGGTGTCCTTTAGCCTGTGGTCACGCCTTGCATGGAGAGCGTCATGCAGCTGTCAATCATTTTGCAGCGACGCCCCCTCTTCATCTTCTCTCTGCCTTAAGCGTCTCCGCCACTCTCTCTTGACATTTCATGTCAGCATGTCAGAAGTCCGAGTGACGTTTTTAATGGCTGAGTGAGGGCACGATGCTGAAGCAGAGAGGCCACTTCAGCCAGAGAGACTTGTGCTAGGTGAGATCTGAAAAACGGACTCGCAACAGAAACAGACCAAAAAAGTATCGGTGAGATCAAAAGGCAAATGCAACATCCAGCAGAGGGCGTCTAAAGATTAGGGAACGGGCGACTGAAATCCATATGAGGCAAACTTTCCAGCTGTGTACTGCAGCTGGCCTCGTTGGCGTAGTTGGTAGCGCGTCAGTCTCATTGTCTGAAGGTCCTGAGTTTGATCCTCACACGGGGCAGGGCTGCTTCCTCTCTTGCTCTTTTCAAACACTTGCGGCAACTGTTCGCTCATAACCACGTCTGGAATGCGTGACCTTTACACGGGGGAGAAGCAACGCCGCATCCCTTTTCTAAAGAACATTCACATTCAGAAATAAGTCAAGAAATTTGCCATTACTTTAGCTCGCGCTGCTGTCAGCCTGCCCATGTTGCCAAAGAAAGATTCACTCGGCGTCAACATGACAGAACAGCGATCACTTGAAAACACTGTTCCACACTCCGTAAGCAAGAACTTCAGTGTTTGCAGTCACCCGATATGCCGATAGTCAAAGGAGTACAAAACATGAAGCGTCAAAAGACAAGATGAGTTGATGGAAAGAGCCTTGAATTGATGAGCACAAAAGTTCAGCTCGTACAATAGGCAACGAAGGTCCCGGCGTCATCATCGCACTTGAAAGGACTGCCTTGCAGACTAAGGGCAGTGGGAGGTTGCTGTTTTCAGATGGAGGCATTGGGATGGTGGGCCGAGATCTATTCTTCTTAAGGAATTCTTCATCGTGAAAGATCGGTCCACAGGTCATCCAAAGAACTTACAAATTTTTTGGACTCAGGGAATCACGTGCTTCCGGAAGGGAGTGAAGTGCTCAAACACATGACATGCCCCCTTGATCTCACATGCACAATTCTGCTGCAACATGCACAGCTACCGTCCACACCAGGCAGTGGGGCTTCAGCAGAATTTGCTACGCCACCTGCAATAACATATCCAGCTGCACACATATACATGGCCCCTCTGTCCTTTTCAGGATCTCAAAAAAAAGCATAGCATGGTTTTCCTGCAACCTGATTGACCGCATCTCCCTCAGAATGTGCCCCGTTGCATTCATTGCTGAAGCAGGACGGAGGCTAACGGACATGCCAGAACAGTTAGGCTCAGCGATCTCTCCAAAATATTGTGGTTGTAGTGGAAGAAATATGGTTTAAATTGTACCTTGGTATTTCAAACTCTCTCTAGAATGTTATCCTTTTCTATTTTATTTTGACAGGAACTGGCTAATGACACTAGATGAAAAGAGAAGAAAGAAAACACAACGTTTCGGCCGTGGAGCCTTCTTCAGGTGTGAGGGCTCCACGGCTGAAATGTTGTGTTTTCTTTCTTCTCTTTTAAGCATGGAATAGACCTATTACTTGTTCCTTTGCAGCCTACGCATGCTGACACAGCTCCCCACCTGAACTGCTTATGATGCCTGGTAGTTTGTGGTACTTGGGTATTGTCTTATGTTTGCTCAAACTGCATATGTGTGATTGCATATTTTTGGGTATTTTCATATGTCAATATTTAATTCACTGACATTCCTGTATGCTTGGAAGAAAGGTAGATTGGATTTGGCACAGGACGCCTGCCCATATTTGTTGATCATTGTTGGGCTGGAAAAACAATGATAAAAAGTGTATGAAAAAAGCTCTCTCCAATATTTCCCTTCTCTTCGCCATGGTTACACTGCCTGTTCTTTCCGTCTTTTGTCCTTCTACAAAGATTCCAGGGCTCTTTTTCCACCATAATATCAGAAGCCAAAAAATAACCATCTAATGTGTAAACAGCATTTGTAATGTTGGTAGCTGGAAGAGGTTAAGTATGTTTGCAAGACCTAGTTGATTACACCAGACTTACTTTGTTGTTGTCAGTTTTTTTTTTCTCTTTTAAAGGCTGTAGGTGGGGTGTGATGGACTGTACCACTATCATAGAAGATTTTTTCAGGACACATCGCAGTTCCATAGTAGAATTTATCAATAGTAGAATTCCATAGGACATTATTTACCAACATATTACCCAGTGTGAGACTCTGCCAGTAAACCTCAGAGCATTGAGTTCTCCACTGATAAAGATGGCTGTCTGAAGTCATGAAATCCACTGCTGGGATGCCTGAGAGACAGTAATTGAATCTTGGCTGGAATTAGGCTTTCTATTAGTGTTGATCTTTGGGAATTATGTGGTAAAAAGGGAAAACTCCTTTACTTTAGTCACTTTGAATGTTCAAATGTACAGAACCTGCAAAACTAAGCAATGAAAAAAATCCATCACCACTCTCATGATAGCATAACTCATAGTCTCTGCTGTTGTGTAACAATACACACTTTCAATTTTCTTATCGCCTGTCTCCAGAGAGAATCTTGTTAGTGCTGATGACCTTGAATTAGACCTTGTTGACTCTGTAAAACAATCTTCCTCTGCTTAGAATTTCACTCAGATTGATTATGTTCTCAGATTATTCCTGGCAGGACTGAGTTTCCAGGAAATGAAAAGTGAAAGAAAAAGTACAGAAGATCAGCCCTTGAATATACAACATTGTGCAGTGAGATTGTTAAATGTATTAGCTGCTATCCCGTGCTAGAGCCTGTCGTGGTAAGCAGTGGATGACAGGATCTAGCATAGATACTAATGAAACACTGTTAATGAAAGATAAAACACTTGAGTCTTATTTTAGTTTTCCATTTCCCTTTCATTTGTGATGTACTGTACAACAGGCCACAGAACATGCACAAAAACAGATATGCACACATTCACACCAGGCAATGACAGTCTGCCCAGTCAGAATCTGAGCTGAGGTATCAGAATTCTGAATTCCCTGAATTCTGTCATGGATCATCCACAATAAGGGCAATGTTTGAACACGAGGATCCCCAGGAGAGAGCCTAGTAACACAAATCTTGGAGCAAAAGCAGATGATTAACTTCATAGTTTGTGTGGTTGAGCCAAAGTTGAGCATGAGGATATGTGAGTCACCATTCTTAGAAATGGATCCAACTTCAGACAGGCGTCAAAAGTAAGAGTATACAGTGCTGGGGCAATGACACTTCAATGATCAGAAGGATAACAAGAGTTTTAATGCATTGAAATTGATTTTCTGGTGATGCACACTGTCATGGAACTATTAATTTTTTAAGGATCACTTACTGACGTCAGACAGCTGCCAATTCTCCAGACTGGAAGGATGAACAGTTTATCCCCCTAGGTACCATATTTCCATATTTCGAAGCATTGGAATAATACATGTCATACAGCAACATAAAAACAGGAAGACAAGTATCACAGCCCCTATAATCGGTGTTAGTAACTTAAAAGAAAAACATTCCCCCTGGCCCAAACAGTGATTCTAACCAGGAGAGAAAAGCCAGTGTATCTTTTATGCCTCTCTCTTTATTCACCTTGTCTTTTAGTTCTTTCAAATGCTGAATAGCGAGCGTAATATTTCCGTAATCATCGTCATTAGCTGGAATATATGTACAACAGGAGTCTCCTACTAAAGCATAGACTCCTCCAGATGCTGCATTTTGAAGGTCCAGCACGAACCTGTTCTGAAGTACCATTAATCTAACTCCCCTTAATTCTTGTTTGATAGCGTCTAAGCCTTATAACGTGATATTAATAAAAGAGTACATTTCATAAAAAGTCGCATGGGTGAGGCTGTAGAATGAGGCATTAAAGCACATATATAACAAGATGCATTAAATTTCTTTAACTTTACAGTATGATTTATAAATTTATACCACAAATTACTCATATCCCCCTCATTATCAGTTTCATTCAGCCAGTTTGTATACAAAGAGGCTTCGTGTTTAGATTCTTCCTCTTTTGGGGTGGTGACAGGCTTCTACATAAAAAGGAAAAAGGCTGTGCACATCAGTCCCACGCAGGTTATCCCCATCTGTCCTTGTGGAGACATCACTCCTGCGCTTTGCTCAGTTCGTTTGTGACCTTTTTACAGTGGGAAGCATGAATCCAGGGCACCATTTCTGTGACCTTCACAGCAGTGGCAGTGGTCAGCAGCACCTGGTACAGCCCCCTCCACCTGAGTGAACACCATTTCTTTTTCCTGAAGTCTTTCACCAGAATCCAGTCTCCTTATTCACTCATTAGTTCTTACAGCACAGGTAAATCCCTGTGGGCTGGAGCCCAGTATAATCTTAGGCTTTTTTGGTCAACATTGGTCAACAGATTGGTCAACAACTGGGTAATAACTCTTAGAAAAATCTACACATTGTTCCCCTGCCTCAGCTGTGACGTTTTGCAGAACAATTCTAGCTGAAGTTGTAAAATTTCTCTTTGTTCCGTTCCTGCAAAACATCTTATTATGAGCAAACAAACCACAATAATCATTTGCATCTAGGGGAATCACTCCCAAGGGTAACCCCCCTTAAAGCTATATTGTTCTACCCATCAGGTTCTGCCACTAGATAAGAGAACCTTTCCCATGAAATCATTTTTTGACCTTCATGATCCCTTCAGGGTGTACAATTAGCACAGAAGCAGCAGCTTTAGTCCACATGTTTTTCAAACAGGATATTAACGATATGATCATAACGAATAATACCAGACCCACAAATATGTATTGAACCAGAGACCCTCTCCATGTTCCTAGCACAGACTGTAGCCATGTACCAATGCCCCAATCATCTGGATTATAATTATGATATATATTTTTCTTCATCATAGATGTGCTTTGCTAAGTCCTAGCAACCTACAATACTACAATAGAGAATTAGCAAATTCAACAATCCATTCCTCCAGCTAAATTCATCCCTCCAGGAAGTTTCATTGATTGGCCCGTGATGATATCAAACAGGCTGTTACACAGTTCTGTTTGATCCAGCCCGCATCCCATGGCGTTCCTTCAGTCTGATGTCTAGTCGATCTTTCAGAGATCTGTTCCTTCATTCCACTGTTCCAGCAGACTGAGGGTGATCTCAGTCCATCTCACTCCGAACAATGCAGCCACAGCCTGACACACCTTCCCTGTGAAGTGTGTTCCTTGATCATAATACAAGGGGCAGGGCAGTGCCCACCGAGGGCTTATCTCTGTTATCAAGTGTTTGGTAGACACAGAGGCAGTGGCAGCAACCCACCAGGAAAACAGATTATAAGAGCCCAGGTTTCCCTTTACAATTTTCAATTTCCCAGGTTTGAAAGGTTCCTCAGTAGCAGGCCTTTTGAGCTGTTGCACCCGCACCTGAACTGTAGTTGAGTTCCTTTGATAAACATTACATCCAGATACCACATAAGTGGTTACGGCTTCAAACCCGGTTCTCACCCAGTTTTGGGTAACCGGCACACCATTTGACTCCCACCTGGGTGTCCAACAGAGTGCATTTGTCGGGCTATAAAGGGCATTAGGCTGTGAGGGCATGCAGGGCGTCTGGTGTGCTGTCAGCTCCACACCCCATCATCATGCAGCCCCACAATCTTTTCTAACCATGTCCATTTCTCTGCTTCACAGAGGTCTCAGACTACTGTTCTACAAGTATTGCTCACCTGACAGTTGCATCTGCAAAGTTGTTCCCTCGAGTTACTGGAAACATTTCTTTATTATGTGATTTACACATTACCACAGCTACTTCAGTCAGTAGCTGCAAAGCTTCTAACAGTTCAGAGATAAACCCAGCATTCTTAACTGGAGTCCCTGCTGTGTTGAGAAAATCCCTATTCCTCCACCACCATCCAAAATTGTGGCATGCACCAAATGTATATATAGAGTCTATATACATATGCAGCCATTCAAAACAAGCGGGGTACGCTGCGGTATAACACGGTGGGCGTTTCGCAGTATACCGCATCATACCGGACGCAAATTAGATTATGTTAATAGTATCCGGAATCACCTTGTAAAATCGCCAGGTGGAGCTAATAAAGGTTAACCTCTCCTGTACAGCATTTGAGCTGTCAGCAGAAAACGTCGGTTTTGAATCCTGATCACTGCTGAGGGACAATCTTTATTCAATTAAGAATTTAAGGTGTATACTCTTTAGACTTTAAATTTAAACAGTGTATTACAGCATGTTAATCATTAAACATTAAAAAGGCGGTATATTTTATAAAAGCAAGATTGTTCTGTTGGACAAAAGTACACAACCTACCACCTTTATCATAAATATTTTAATTATGCAGGAATATTTTATGCATCAAAGTCTTTACTGAAGATATTACTAAGAGTATTAATAATGAATGACCTTGGACAAGCTGTAAGCTCAAAGTATTACCCTGGTCCACATTCTTTGTAACCGTCTTTGTAAACGAAAATAGTTTATTTTTTCATTGACAAAAAGTAACACCACAGCATTTAGTTGATCCGATCACGCATTCATTTCTAATCATACAATGTAATTCTTGAGAATCTCCGATTCACCATGCCTTTCACATGCTCATAAACGATTTTAATTTAGGAATTCACAAGTATTTTCAAAGTAGAAGGGGGCGAGATTTCCAGCAAAAGACACCTCCCCCCCTCAAAAACCAAGGAAGTACAGTACTTACTAGTTAAGAAAGCTAGACTCCTCAATGAAATCGCTTTAACATGCTAATGCTTTGGTGTAACAGTCCGGGCGTGGCCAGCTTCTAATGTCAACCTGACTATGGCGAAAGGAACCCTCCTTTCATTGGAAGACTATGAACATATTCTAGCCATAAATGAATTAATAGCAAACATGGTTTACATAAAATACATTTTTCCAAGAAAGTTTAGCCTTTGTTACTAATGAAACCACAAAATAAAGACATAAATATAGAAATCTTAATATTTTTAAAATACATGACTTTGCTAAAATTTATTTGAAAATAAAAACGATTACAAACGCCAGCGGATAGAGAGAACAGGGGAGGGATGTTGGTTTTGCATAAGGGGTGGGGCTATAGAAATGAGGTCTATTTGAGAATGTGGAGTTACATGTTCTGGCTGTTGGTGAATTATCGTTGTTGAGTATGGCGTGTTGAGGTATTGATTTTGTGTAATGCTTTATGTTGAAAATTTGAGGTATTGATTTTGTGTAATGCTTTATGTTGAAAATTTAGGTGGATTTTGTTTATAATAACGAGGATAAACTGGGATGGGAGGAGGATTTGGTTTTGCATAAGGGGCGGGAATATGATAATTTGAGGAATTTGAGAGAGATTCACAGAGATTCCCTCTGCTGTGACCCAGGGAACCTGCAGTCAGGTAACATTATTTCTCACAACTACCAGGTATTGAGTGAGATTGACCTGATTGTTCCTGCCTCAACGGCAGGGTTGCCAATACACCCAGTCCCCCAGAAGGGACAGGGAATGAAAGCCAAGCCGGTTTTCTTACAGCCACCAGCTCAGTTTGTCAGTCTGAGTCTGACCAACAGTGGTTCAGCCAGACTGGAGCTGGATGGGCAAGCCACCCGACTGTTAGTGCAGAACATGGAAAAGGGGGGTGTCAGAATCCCCACCTGCACTGACATGGGCCTGGTGGGTGATGGTGAGTTCGAAGACAGTGAACTAGCTATCCCAGTGCTGGGGCAGCTCCCTGAACCCCTAGAGAGGGAAGGGGGGAGCGAGCAGGTGTCCTACACCCACGTCCAGCGAACGATTGTAAACATGCCGATAGAGGGATTCCTCAATCAGGAAGTGTGCAGGGTGGACCTGAACAGTGAGAATGGAGTAACAATCCCAGATCCCTCAGGTGCTCCAGATAACCACTAAGCCAAGGGTCAGGCATGCTCCACCGCTGCACCACCCCCTGCAGGGTTCCTAGAGCACAGGCATGAACAAATCGAAAAAGCAGATGTCCTGGAAATGGAGGAGCAGCATCAGCAGCTGCGTCAGATCTCCTCAGATTTCCAGGATGTTGGTGCCCAAGATGCCACATGGCATACTGAGAAAGAGACCATGTACATGCTGCGCCAGCTTAGAAAGGGGACAGTCACTCAGAAGGAGATGACTGGGATCAGCCACCCGAAAAGACTTTTGGGAGGACTGATTGCTGCCGCCACTGTTGTGTGTTTGCTATTTCTGGTAGGTTTGTGTGCTACTGGCACTCTCACCCTGACTGCCCCAAGAAGGCAGGTGTCAGAGGTGCCAGAGGGTAGTGACAGACTGTATCAACAGCAGCAAAAGTTGGAAAGCTTAGGGAAAACCCTACGGGCAACTTCCTATGCAACAGGGTTGAATCTTATCCCCCACCTAGTGGACATGATTGTTGGTGTTATACAGTGGGTTTATGCTTGTGTGCAACAGGCCAGAATGTTGACACAAGACCTGTTAAGGGAGCTTAGTGCCACTGTAGCCAGTCTAGCCATAGCACAAATCCTAACCCACTTGATTTCACTCTTCTCAGTAGAGGAGTATGTGACATTAAACCCATTGCTCATAGCTCACCCAGAAGGCAATCCAAGATTGAATTCGGTTCCAAATCTTGAGATGGGTATGGCTACCAAAGCTATCCATTG
>NW_028291564.1:0-12500 GCF_059453375.1 Lepisosteus platostomus | reverse complement strand
CTTACAACTTTTGAGCTGACACAGTTTTGGAAAATGTTTCCTTCACGCTGCACTGTACAACATAGGCAGCCAAGAGTCTCCAAAACAAAACAGAATTGACAGATAGGAGAAAATTCCCACTCATCCTGAAGTTCCCAAAATCCAGCACTGAGCGTAAACAAAGTGTCTAAGTAGCGTGGGAATGCTAACCCTAACCCTAGCTGGAGTTTGAGCAATCCAGCACTGAGCGTAAAAAGATGAGTCAAAGTAACGTCTAATCGGATTAGTTTCCTTAGAGCTGGTTCAGAGTCTGCTCAAGAGTTTACCTTTCACACATGCGCAAAGAAGAATGTTGGGGGTGCACGCTTCAAGGCGCCTTACAGCTGTAGGGAGTGATTCGAGACGATTCGTGGCGTGTGCTCGTTCCCATATACCGTACGCCCCGGGGTGCAGTGCTAGGATGATGTACAATTCCGCTTGGGCACGTAACGGCGTTATACGCAAGGTTTTCGTTTGTTCGTTTTGTTTTGCTCTGCTTTGCTTTGTTTTGCTTTCCATCGCGTTGGTAAGAGCGTAAATAAAAAGGCGATTCCTGCGTCTACCACTAATGTAAGAGCTATTTCAAGTGCGACGTGGTGCGGCTTTTCAAATGCTTGTGGGCATTTCTCTGTTGTTGATTCTTTTTTTGTGTGTAACAAAGTGGCATTTTCATGTCCGGACGGGGAGACTTTATCATTCCGACATGAAGCCACCCTTAAGTCCTCTGAGGCGTGTCTGTCTGCAAGGCTTGTATTTTGGAAATGTTTTTTTGAAACGGAGAACGACTTTGAAATAGGCTTCCGCCGGCGCCTCGCGATCCAGGTAAGATTGTAGCAAGAACGCAGCGGCAGTGGGGCTTGCTGTAGTCGTGGCCGAGTGGTTAAGGCGATGGACTAGAAATCCATTGGGGTCTCCCCGCGCAGGTTCGTAATCCTGCCGACTACGTTATCCGCCTCCAGTCGGTGTGTTTCGGCGCAAGCAAAGAAGCGCGCCTCTTTGCTGTTCCTGGTGGTTTTAAAACGCCCAATCGCTTGTACCCGCTGCCTTGGAAATAAGTTCTTCAGCGTCCGCGAATGGCATTTTGCAGCTGGAAGCAGATGTCGACGCGTTTTGCACAGAGCACCAAAAAAGCGTCTTTTTTGAAGACCCAGGCACTGAGCATTGGTGGTTCAGTGGTAGAATTCTCGCCTGCCACGCGGGAGGCTCGGGTTCGATTCCCGGCCAATGCAGTGGCTTTTGCAGCGAGCGGCTCCATCACTTGCATCCCCTTGCAACTCGCAACTCAAAAAACCCACTGAAGCTAAGCAGGTGTGAGCCAGGTCAGTACCCGGATGAGGGTGAGCTACAGGGAAAAACAAAGCTTCCAGCTGGAAGCGGTGTTAATGGTGCCGGCGGTGGGGCGCTCACCCTGAGGTCTGTGCGGGTCCCAATGCCCCAGTATAGTGACGGAGATGCTGTGTTGTAAAAGGGCGCTGTCTTTTGGATGAGATGTAAAACCGAGGTCACAGCGCTCTGTGGTCATTCAAAATGACCACCAAAACCTTTGACAAAAGCTCTTGGTAATTGATGGTCTTCAATAATGCTTCTCCTTTAGGTACATTTTAAATCAGCTGTAAAATGCTGTGAAATGGGGGGGCACTTCAGGCCAGTGTAGGATTTGGGTTACAAGAACCATAAAAACTGCACGAGAAAGCCCAAACACTGAATTACACGGCTTTCTTTTCAAAGGAGGACAAAAGAAATTCCCTGAGTTCGATTTTTTGCAGCACAGAGAGGAGCACTGTTGTGAGGCCGGTTAGCTCAGTTGGTTCGAGCGTGGTGCTAATAATGCCAAGGTCCCGGGTTCGAGCCCCATACTGGCCAGGTCCTTTTCTCCTCTCTTACCAAAGCTGTTAGGTTCCTTTCCGTGGTGAGAGGGGTTGTCATGCAACGCTGCCACGTAGTGCCGACAGACAAGAGTGTTGCGGGAGAAGAGAAAAGTGTTTGAAGATTTAAGAGTGTCTTAGGTGGAGCCAAAATCAAGTGTCACAAATACAAGTGGGAGGATTTCCAATGTTTAATATGGTAAAAATAAGCGGAAGTTATCTGCCGGTCCGGCACAGTCTGCCATGCTTTTGTCATATACTGTAAAGTGGTGTCGAACTGGGTGTCGAACTGGAGCCTCACCATTTGCATATGTGAGGCTCCAGTTATACATCGAGTGTCACATTAAATGACAAAAATGAAGAGAGTTAAAGCAGCTGGAGAGGTTTTCTTACAACTTTTGAGCTGACACAGTTTTGGAAAATGTTTCCTTCACGCTGCACTGTACAACATAGGCAGCCAAGAGTCTCCAAAACAAAACAGAATTGACAGATAGGAGAAAATTCCCACTCATCCTGAAGTTCCCAAAATCCAGCACTGAGCGTAAACAAAGTGTCTAAGTAGCGTGGGAAAGCTAACCCTAACCCTAGCTGGAGTTTGAGCAATCCAGCACTGAGCGTAAAAAGATGAGTCAAAGTAACGTCTAATCGGATTAGTTTCCTTAGAGCTGGTTCAGAGTCTGCTCAAGAGTTTACCTTTCACACATGCGCAAAGAAGAATGTTGGGGGTGCACGCTTCAAGGCGCCTTACAGCTGTAGGGAGTGATTCGAGACGATTCGTGGCGTGTGCTCGTTCCCATATACCGTACGCCCCGGGGTGCAGTGCTAGGATGATGTACAATTCCGCTTGGGCACGTAACGGCGTTATACGCAAGGTTTTCGTTTGTTCGTTTTGTTTTGCTCTGCTTTGCTTTGTTTTGCTTTCCATCGCGTTGGTAAGAGCGTAAATAAAAAGGCGATTCCTGCGTCTACCACTAATGTAAGAGCTATTTCAAGTGCGACGTGGTGCGGCTTTTCAAATGCTTGTGGGCATTTCTCTGTTGTTGATTCTTTTTTTATGTGTAACAAAGTGGCATTTTCATGTCCGGACGGGGAGACTTTATCATTCCGACATGAAGCCACCCTTAAGTCCTCTGAGGCGTGTCTGTCTGCAAGGCTTGTATTTTGGAAATGTTTTTTTGAAACGGAGAACGACTTTGAAATAGGCTTCCGCCGGCGCCTCGCGATCCAGGTAAGATTGTAGCAAGAACGCAGCGGCAGTGGGGCTTGCTGTAGTCGTGGCCGAGTGGTTAAGGCGATGGACTAGAAATCCATTGGGGTCTCCCCGCGCAGGTTCGTAATCCTGCCGACTACGTTATCCGCCTCCAGTCGGTGTGTTTCGGCGCAAGCAAAGAAGCGCGCCTCTTTGCTGTTCCTGGTGGTTTTAAAACGCCCAATCGCTTGTACCCGCTGCCTTGGAAATAAGTTCTTCAGCGTCCGCGAATGGCATTTTGCAGCTGGAAGCAGATGTCGACGCGTTTTGCACAGAGCACCAAAAAAGCGTCTTTTTTGAAGACCCAGGCACTGAGCATTGGTGGTTCAGTGGTAGAATTCTTGCCTGCCACGCGGGAGGCTCGGGTTCGATTCCCGGCCAATGCAGTGGCTTTTGCAGCGAGCGGCTCCATCACTTGCATCCCCTTGCAACTCGCAACTCAAAAAACCCACTGAAGCTAAGCAGGTGTGAGCCAGGTCAGTACCCGGATGAGGGTGAGCTACAGGGAAAAAAAAAGCTTCCAGCTGGAAGCGGTGTTAATGGTGCCGGCGGTGGGGCGCTCACCCTGAGGTCTGTGCGGGTCCCAATGCCCCAGTATAGTGACGGAGATGCTGTGTTGTAAAAGGGCGCTGTCTTTTGGATGAGATGTAAAACCGAGGTCACAGCGCTCTGTGGTCATTCAAAATGACCACCAAAACCTTTGACAAAAGCTCTTGGTAATTGATGGTCTTCAATAATGCTTCTCCTTTAGGTACATTTTAAATCAGCTGAAAAATGCTGTGAAATGGGGGGGCACTTCAGGCCAGTGTAGGATTTGGGTTACAAGAACCATAAAAACTGCACGAGAAAGCCCAAACACTGAATTACACGGCTTTCTATTCAAAGGAGGACAAAAGAAATTCCCTGAGTTTGATTTTTTGCAGCACAGAGAGGAGCACTGTCGTGAGGCCGGTTAGCTCAGTTGGTTAGAGCGTGGTGCTAATAACGCCTAATCGTACGGGCCAGGTCCTTTTCTCCTTTCTTACCAAAGCTGTTAGGTTCCTTTCCGTGGTGAGATGGGTTGTCATGCAACACTGCCACATAGTGCCGACAGACAAGAGTGTTGCGGGAGAAGAGAAAAGTGTTTGAAGATTTAAGAGTGTCTTAGGTGGAGCCAAAATCAAGTGTCACAAATGAAAGTGGTTGGATTTCCAATGTTTAATATGGTAAAAATAAGCGGAAGTTATCTGCCGGTCCGGCACAGTCTGCCATGCTTTTGTCATATACTGTAAAGTGGTGTCGAACTGGAGCCTCACCATTTGCATATGTGAGGCTCCAGTTATACATCGAGTGTCACATTAAATGACAAAAATGAAGAGAGTTAAAGCAGCTGGAGAGGTTTTCTTACAACTTTTGAGCTGACACAGTTTTGGAAAATGTTTCCTTCACGCTGCACTGTACAATATAGGCAGCCAAGAGTTTCCAAAACAAAACAGAATTGACAGATAGGAGAAAATTCCCACTCGTCCTGAAGTTCCCAAAATCCAGCACTGAGCGTAAACAAAGTGTCTAAGTAGCGTGGGAATGCTAACACTAACCCTAGCTGGAGTTTGAGCAAACCAGCACTGAGAGTAAAAAGATGAGTCAAAGTAACGTCTAATCGGATTAGTTTCCTTAGAGCTGGTTCAGAGTTTGCTCAAGAGTTTACCTTTCACAGATGCGCAAAGAAGAATGTTGGGGGTGCACGCTTCAAGGCACCTTACAGCTGTAGAGACTGATTCGAGACGATTCATGGCGTGTGCTCGTTCCCATATACCGTACGCCCCGGGGTGCAGTGCTAGGATGACGTACAATACCGCTTGGGCACGTAACGGCGTTATATGCAAGTGCGGGACGTGAGGGTTTTCGTTTGTTCGTTTTGTTTTGCTCTGCTTTGCTTTGTTTTGCTTTCCATCGCGTTGGTAAGAGCGTAAATAAAAAGGCGATTCCTGCGTCTACCACTAAGGTAAGAGCTATTTCAAGTGCGGCGTGGTGCGGCTTTTCAAATGCTCAACAGGATGACTTCGCATGCACGCGTGCTTTCATGCAGTCGTGTGTGCAACCATGTCTGCTTACGTGCAAACGGGCGTGGTTTCATGTATGCAAAAAACTTTCCTGGGCTCTTCTGAAGCACATAAAATTATTTGGAGATATACATTTGTCTTGTTTTCCTCTTAGGCTCTAGAATTGATAACTTTTTTTTCATTTTTGGCATTTTTCATAATTTTCTAGAAAGTGGTTGCAAGCCCGATATCATGCAAAGAAACGTCAGGATTCGGGGATCAGTCAATGGATTTTCTTCAAAGTTGGATTTTTGCACTCTGTTGACCAAGAGATGTTGTTCTATAATGTTTTTTTTTCAAATTTAAAAATATCATTTTTTCATGGAGCTTTGAAGGGGATGGATTCACCCTCCCTTAGCCAGGACAGAGCTCCAGGAGCCTGCGTAGGATTCTAGCTTTCTCCCCTTGCAGGCACCTGGCACAGAAGACAATATTTTTTTCCTTAAAATCTTTTTTTTTGTGTTCCTTGTTGTTCCAAACTTAATTTTAATCACTTTTAATTAGAGATTTTATTAAAAATAGTGCAATAAATGACTAATTTCACAAAAATTAATGTAATATAAAACGGATGTTTTCAACTTTATTGTAGTGTTTTAGAAACTAATATGTCTTCAAAAATGGTTGTTTTTCACTCCTATGAATGAAAACTGTTGTTATATGATGTTTTTTTTTTCAAATTTTAAATGATCATTTTTTTATGGAGCTTTGAAGGGGATGGATTCACCCTCCTTTAGCCAGGACAGAGCTCCAGGAGCCTGGGTAGGATTCTAGCTTTCTCCCCTTGCAGGCACCTGGCACAGAAGACATCATTTTTTTCCTTAAAATCTTTTTTTTTGTGTTCCTTGTTGCTCCAAACTTAATTCTATTCACTTTTAATTAGAGATTATATTAAAAATAGTGCAATAAATGACTAATTTCACTAAAAATACTAAAAGTAATATAAAACGGATGTTTTTAACTTTATTGTAGTGTTTTAGAAACTAATATGTCTTCAAAAATGGTTATTTTTCACTCCTAGGAATGAAAGCTGTTGTTATATGATGTTTATTTTCAAATTTTGAAAAAGCAAAGGATTCTAGCTTTCTCCACTTGCAGGCATCGGACACAGAGAACCTCATGGTTTTCCTAAAAATCATTTTTTATGTTCCCTGGTGTTCCAAACTTAGTTTTAATCAATTTTAATTTGTTATGTTACAAACAGGGTAATAAAGTCTTAATTGGACTATAACTAATGTCATATTGTCTGCTACAAAACTGATATTTTCAGCTCTATTGTAGAGATTCTAGAATCAACTAATAAAGAATTGAAATAAAAAAAGGGCATAAGAAGACATTACCAACAACGACCACATGATGGAGATATTGTCTAGACATTACCAACAACGACCACAAGATGGAGATATTGTCTAGACATTACCAACAACGACCACAAGATGGAGATATTTTCCAAAGAGGCAAGAGGGGCAAAGCTGCGATAAGGTAAAATCATTTTTTGAAAGAGATTGTTGTCAGAATGCACATCCGTATCCCAAACAGAATCTCTAGTAAAATATGATCATTTGTGAAACAGGCAAATGAGTGTCAGCTACAATATGATTGCTACATATCTGCATTTGTTGGTATTTAAGGAGTAAGAGTGCAGGTTTAAACCTGCGATCCAGTGTGTTGAAGAATTTCACAACACTACCTCTAGCACATATGGAAATAAATCCTCATAATGATTATTGCCCTGGGCATGTACCAAAAAAGCAGTGAGCATATATATATATATCACTGGGTTGAAGCTAGAAACACAGAATAACTGCAAACACATCCTAAATACAGTGTTCCAGCACCTTTGACCTCATCCAGAACGTATCATTTCTTGAAAGGGATTGCTGTCCGAATGCACATCTGAATCCCAAACAGAATCTCTAGTAAAATACGATCATTTGTGAAACAGGCAAATGACTGTCTCAGGGGCCCATTTCTCATTGTCAGACACATGTATGCAATGCTTTCACTGTGCATTGAGCAATAGGGATCAAAAACAGAATGGAAACAGACATGGAAACCAACGAGGATGGGATTTGAACCCATGCGTGCAAAGCACAATGGATTAGCAATCCATAGCCTTAACCACTCGGCCACCTCGTTAACAAAACTGGGCTGTCCCAACTGGGTTGGCGCGCTCCAGATGATCTTTTTCTTTTTTTTCCCTCGTACTCGAGGGTCATTTTCCTGTTCCACATGCGATTTCAACATTTTCCTTGGGAGATGTCAAGCCAGCAAGCCACTGCTGTGGTTCAGTGGCCAGCGTGGAGTTCAGTGGCCCTGTTGTACACAGAAAGCACATTGAGCTCCTTGGACATGAAAAGTTCCAGATAAAAGCCATTTGTCATCCTTTCTCTTGGTGTCGATGTTGCTATTGTATGTAAAGGTGGCAACTTGCTCAGCGAGCAGGCGGAGCACACACCGAATGCAGATGTGTCTGAGTGGTGTGTCCAAGTGGCTGCAAAAGGACAGCACTCCCGGGGCGCTGTGGCTTAGTTGGTTAAAGCGCCTGCCTAGTAAACAGGAGGCCCTGGGTCTGAATCCCAGTGGATAACCGCCTACGGCTAGACTTAATTAAATGCAAGTATTCATTTCCTGTCTTTAACACGACTTGTTTTTCTTAAAATGGATGCAACTTGCAAAACATGAAATACAAACCTTGCTAATC
The DNA here is from genome assembly GCF_059453375.1 of Lepisosteus platostomus. Classification (NCBI taxonomy): domain Eukaryota; kingdom Metazoa; phylum Chordata; class Actinopteri; order Semionotiformes; family Lepisosteidae; genus Lepisosteus; species Lepisosteus platostomus. The sequence goes on along the minus strand of NW_028291564.1, from coordinate 4,586 downwards.
AGCGCTAGCAGCTGGCAAAAAAAAAGAAGTCAGCAATGTTTTTTTTCTTTAACCTTAACCCTGCTAATGGAGAAGAGTTAAACGACCGAGTCTATGCAGCTTAAACGGTGCGCACGTCGGGTTCTTAGCTGAAAGGGTGGTAAATCACGCTCACCCCAGTCCTTAATCTTTTAAAGAGGATACAAAATTGAACCTAGTCGCCACATCACATACATCCTGTTCAATGATAAAAAGGTAACATCTATCCTCGCTCCAGAGTAAATCTCACGTTGAGGGCATATTTTTTTTCACTTTACCGTGAATCGGGCTCGGCTGCACAGAGGAGAGAGCAGAGCAATGAGGTCACGGGGACAGGGGAGTCACACGCTGGCTGTTTGAACACGCGGAAGATCACTGAGGGATCCACAGTATATGGACCCTCCGTGCGCAATCAGTCCGCACTCCGGACTCTGAAACCTGCCATCCGAGTTAAGATCTCGGCAGAACCTGAAGCGCAGTTCCTTCTTAAAACGTAATCTGGTGAGCATTTCTAGAATCGTACTTGTATAGATGCAGCCTTTAATGTGTTGCTAGGTTAAAATTGATGACTTCTTGTATTTCAGTAGGCAACTGCCCTCTTGATTTTGGATTTAATTTCTTTATTACAGTGGCGCTTTTATGAAGCCAAGGGACCAGGGAGCTGCCCCAGTACTGGGATGGCCAGTTCGAAATCATAGAAACTATTGTCAATTCCAGTCCCATGTCAGTGCGAGCAGGGATTTTGACATCTTGTTTTGCTATGTTCTGCACCAACAGGCAGGTGGCTCGGCCATTCCGTTCCAGTTTGGGGGTACAACAGACTGCTAGGTTCAGTCTGATAAACTGAGCTGATGGTTGGAAGAAAACCATCTCAGCGTCCATTCTCTGTCCCTTCTTTAGGACAAGGCGTACCGGAAACCCTGCTGTTGACGCAGGAACGATCAGGTCCGATTCGTTTACTACCTGGCAGGCCTGAGGAATCGTCTGACCTGACCGAATGTTCTCGGGGTCACCGCTTAGAGAGTGGGCATCTGGGTCCACCCGTTTCCACAGCACACTGTTTACTGTGTCCAGCTGGGCGCCCAGTCGAACCAATAGGTCTGCACCAATGCAGACCGAATGGGTCAGCTGAGGTGCTACCTGGAAGTAGTGAGCAAACTTCCTTTTTCCGATGGAGATGGAAGCTACACAGCTTCCTTTGCTCCAAATGGACCTATGAGGTGGGGGTGCCCACCACAGAACCTGTGACTGCGTCACCAGGGTCACCTGACAGCTTCGCGACAGGTCCTCGAACAGACCTTCACTGATTATGGACTTCTCAGAGCTGAGGCTAAGAATTACATCATCAACCTGCACTTCTGCCACCTGGACCCCCTCCCACCACCATGGGGTGGTAGTCCTGGACCCCCTGAGGTACCAGGGTGCACAGAAAGGACTCCCATTCATTACCGGACAGGGAGATCCACTCTTCTTCAGGGATGAAAAGGGGGTGTGCTTTACCTGGCGGGTCAAGCAGCTGCTCGGAGCACTGCTCCTGTAGTTGGGAGACCGTGGGAGTGCTGGCCTGGGCAGGACTTCCCTGTAGTTTTGGAAAGCAAGAAGAGACATTTATTCTCGTCCAGAGGAACCAGGAGGAACCTCCAACTCAGCTATAGTGTTCAGTGGGCACTGTGTGATCACAGCATAACCACTGAATCCCCCTTTTTGCTGTGCAACAGGCTTAGGGTTTTTGACCTGAGCCCACAATTTTCCACGCTGGCAGTCCACCAGAGGCTCCAGCCTGTCAAGCAGGTCTTGGCCAATGAGTAGTGGCTCTCTTTTTAACCTAGAGATGTAAACAGGATGCACCATGTTCATTGGCCCGAACCTAAGTGCCACCCACACTCGGTGTGTGATCCTGGCATGATCCTGGGTATAGCTGGAAATATCTATCTTACACGGTTCTACCTTAAGTCTGATGCCTTTTCCTTTCGCTACTCGTTTGAGCTCGCTGAGTAGATCGGCTGACATCAAACTAATTTCAGCCCCAGTGTCAATCAGTGCTTCTCTATCTAAGACGTTTTCAAGAAAAACCTTGATATAAATACGCCTTGCTTTGCCTTTCTGGCTGAGATTCCCTAAGAATTGTTGGAAGCCTGCCTTTTCTTTGACTTCAGGGGCGGGGTCAGCGCCCAACTCAGAGTCACAGCCTTCTTCCAGGCAGGAACCCTCCCACCCAATCAGATAGACTGAGGGAGGGGCTTGGGACGGATCCCCGCCTCCTCCAGTGAGAAGGGGCGTGGTCCCCCTAAGCTCATTCACACTTCTGGCATTCGGTGCGGAAGGTTTACCCTGTCCTGATCTCTCAGGCAGGGCTTGTTCAAGCCTGGCCAGGCGGGCTGCAGTCGACTCCCTTCGTCCAGTCTTATGATAGACTCTGCCTGAGCCCTTGCCTTCCCCGTAGCGCTCACGGCGGCTCTGACGCTTAGTGCGGTCCTGCCTGCCTATTTTGTGCCGGGGCTTAGCGAGCTCAGGAACCTCAGCTGCCTCGAGCTGAGGCGAGTCGTCAACCCTGCTGGCTTTAGTGGCGAACACGGCCGTTTTAGCAGGTTTTCGCTCTGAGGAAGCAGAGACTTCAGCTCCCCAGGCTTTTTGAGCCAACCTTCTAATGTCAGCCATTTTCATCGCTGTGTGTGCATCACAATCATTTTCCTGACTGAGGGATGCAGATTAGCAATGAATAAACCTTTGAAATTCACGTTCTCTTCGCAACCCTCTTCATTCCGCCCTGCAAAATAAGTGCGCCTAAGCCTCTGATAATAGTCGCGAGGGGCTTCAGCTTTTTCGTGCTTAATATGGTGCACAGCAGCCACGGCAGCTATGGGATCGATAAAAGCCGAAAATTCTCCGATCATTGCCTGACACAGCTCCTCAAAGCTATTACAGACTTCCGGTCCTTGTCTAGACATCCACTCGTGGATCGCTCGGCTGGTAGTTTTCCTTACTTACATAGCCTTTTCCTGTTCGGACGCTTCGGGCATAAACTGCAAAGTATATCTCAGCTCATCGATGTAGGTCTCCACATTATTCCCTGACACTGACGGGTCAAACCTTTCTACATCTTTGGCTAACTGCCTCAGGGAGTGGAGGTTAATTTTTACGGTTTCTCCGCGGGCAGGGAGACGGCCGTGATCAGGAGCAGGGGGTCTATGCCTGAACTGACTCGCCCTTGCGTCTCGCGCAGGACTCGGCGATCTCCCCCATGCCGATCCGACCACAGACCCTGGCTGGGAGAAACCTCCTCCCGGCGCGTTGGGTGAGCGCTCCGGGCTGCTAGGTGGGCTGGCATGCAAGTGGGATCTAGTCTATTTTGCTTCCAGTACGGCAGCATCTGACTCCTTTTGCCTTTCCTGGCTGAGCTCATTTAAACTCTCAATTTCTTTTTCTTTTTCTTTCGAGCTCCCTTCCAGGTCTCTCCTAGCTACCTCAGCCGCAGTTTCTCTAGCAGACAAGTCATCTAATTTACCTAAAACTTCCCTGAGTCAGTCTTCACTTTCCTCATTTTTCACTCTCTTTTCTCTGATTATATCCAACAACTCGACTCGCTCCACCTTATATCTTTCTAGCGTTCCCTGAAGCTTTTGAAACTTTGTCAGCTCGGACAAAGACAGTTCCAGCTGTTTAGCTAGATTTAAGGTGAAACTCGATAGGACCAGAACTGCGTTCACAGACACTCCTGTGTTAAGCTGGTTCGCTACCTTAGCTACTAAATCTACTTGCAGCTTCTCAATATCATCAAAGTTCAACTTTTCGATACCACTCCAGTAACCAGGATTGTCGTCGCTAGAAATAGTACTTATAAGCGACTCCACTTCAGACATTTTAGCAGCCATTGTCATTACGTCAGAGAAACTTTAAGAGTATTACTTTTTTTTTTCTTTTTCCAAAATACAGTATGGAATCTAGACACCCGAGCAGATGGATTTCCAATCAGCACACGTTACACTAAACGCTAGAAAACAGGGGGATTTCTTTACGCAGTTATCAGCACACCCGGTATTCGCGTATAGAAGCCGCGGTGCTGTGCTGAACTTCAGTTATTCTGTGCGACTGATTCTCATTTCATTCTAAACTCACCCACCCAGGGACGCCATTAAATGTAATGGTTTGATGGGTTTACTGAGACAATTATTAATTGTAGCAGTAATCACAAGGTTGTTCGTTGGGGCTTTTAGAAAATCAATCGTCAGAACAACTAACAACGCACACACAGGGGTTCAATACACTAGATACATTTATTAATATAAATTGTGCACCAAACATATACTAGTCTGCCTGGATACGAGTGGCAGACCTTACTGTGAGGGTTATCAATATACAAGGTATATAATCCCGAAGAGATGCAAACACAAAGAGATACACAACAGAGAATATATGTCAATATATATCGTTCGGTTACCAAATCGCTAATCAGTGTTATTACCCACTGTTACTCTAAACTCGGAAGTAAATACATTACTCATGAATTAAATTGATAACAACTTGTGTTGAGGTACAATTAAATTCTCGAGACGCAATGTAGAACATGG
>NW_028291563.1:0-57673 GCF_059453375.1 Lepisosteus platostomus | reverse complement strand
CATGTTTATTTCTGCTGAAAAACACGTTTTGACACTTTCTGCACACTGGGGTTAAGATCTGAGTGTCTGGGCTCTTCTGAGCCTTGATGTTACATGGGAATTCAGTTGTCTGAAAAAACGCGTTTATTTCGGGCTGAAAAACACGTTTTGAAAAGTGTGCATTTACTGCCCCATAACTTACATGGGGTTGACCAAACTTGCAGAAACATGTTTATTTCTGCTGAAAAACACGTTTTGACACTTTCTGCACACTAGGGTTAAGAGCTGAGTGTGTGGGCTCTTCTGAGCCTTGATGTTACATGGGGATTCAGTTGTCTGAAAAAACGCGTTTATTTCGGGCTGAAAAACACGTTTTGAAAAGTGTGCTGTTACTGCCCCATAACTTACATGGGGTTGACCAAACTTGCAGAAACATGTTTATTTCTGCTGAAAAACACGTTTTGACACTTTCTGCACACTGGGGTTAAGAGCTGAGTGTGTGGGCTCTTCTGAGCCTTGCTGTTACATGGGGATTCAGTTGTCTGAAAAAACGCGTTTATTTCGGGCTGAAAAACACGTTTTGAAAAGTGTGCATTTACTGCCCCATAACTTACATGGGGTTGACCAAACTTGCAGAAACATGTTTATTTCTGCTGAAAAACACGTTTTGACACTTTCTGCACACTGGGGTTAAGAGCTGAGTGTGTGGGCTCTTCTAAGCCTTGCTGTTACATGGAGATTCAGTTGTCTAAAAAAACGCGTTTATTTCGGGCTGAAAAACACGTTTTGAAAAGTGTGCATTTACTGCCCCATAACTTACATGGGGTTGACCAAACTTGCAGAAACATGTTTATTTCTGCTGAAAAACACGTTTTGACACTTTCTGCACACTGGGGTTAAGATCTGAGTGTGTGGGCTCTTCTGAGCCTTGATGTTACATGGGAATTCAGTTGTCTGAAAAAACGCGTTTATTTCGGGCTGAAAAACACGTTTTGAAAAGTGTGCATATACTGCCCCATAACTTACATGGGGTTGACCAAACTTGCAGAAACATGTTTATTTCTGCTGAAAAACACGTTCTGACACTTTCTGCACAGTGGGGTTAAGATCTGAGTGTGTGGGCTCTTCTGAGCCTTGCTGTTACATGGGGATTCAGTTGTCTGAAAAAACGCGTTTATTTCGGGCTGAAAAACACGTTTTGAAAAGTGTGCATTTACTGACCCATAACTTACATGGGGTTGACCAAAGTTGCAGAAACATGTTTATTTCTGCTGAAAAACACGTTTTGACACTTTCTGCACACTGGGGTTAAGAGCTGAGTGTGTGGGCTCTTCTGAGCCTTGATGTTACATGGGGATTCAGTTGTCTGAAAAAACGCGTTTATTTCGGGCTGAAAAACACGTTTTGAAAAGTGTGCATTTACTGCCCCATAACTTACATGGGGTTGACCAAACTTGCAGAAACATGTTTATTTCTGCTGAAAAACACGTTTTGACACTTTCTGCACACTGGGGTTAAGAGCTGAGTGTGTGGGCTCTTCTGAGCCTTGATGTTACATGGGGATTCAGTTGTCTGAAAAAACGCGTTTATTTCGGGCTGAAAAACACGTTTTGAAAAGTGTGCATTTACTGCCCCATAACTTACATGGGGTTGACCAAACTTGCAGAAACATGTTTATTTCTGCTGAAAAACACGTTCTGACACTTTCTGCACACTGGGGTTAAGATCTGAGTGTGTGGGCTCTTCTGAGCCTTGCTGTTACATGGGGATTCAGTTGTCTGAAAAAACGCGTTTATTTCGGGCTGAAAAACACGTTTTGAAAAGTGTGCATTTACTGACCCATAACTTACATGGGGTTGACCAAACTTGCAGAAACATGTTTATTTCTGCTGAAAAACACGTTTTGACACTTTCTGCACACTGGGGTTAAGAGCTGAGTGTGTGGGCTCTTCTGAGCCTTGATGTTACATGGGGATTCAGTTGTCTGAAAAAACGCGTTTATTTCGGGCTGAAAAACACGTTTTGAAAAGTGTGCTGTTACTGCCCCATAACTTACATGGGGTTGACCAAACTTGCAGAAACATGTTTATTTCTGCTGAAAAACACGTTTTGACACTTTCTGCACACTGGGGTTAAGAGCTGAGTGTGTGGGCTCTTCTGAGCCTTGCTGTTACATGGGGATTCAGTTGTCTGAAAAAACGCGTTTATTTCGGGCTGAAAAACACGTTTTGAAAAGTGTGCATTTACTGCCCCATAACTTTCATGGGGTTGACCAAACTTGCAGAAACATGTTTATTTCTGCTGAAAAACACGTTTTGACACTTTCTGCACACTGGGGTTAAGAGCTGAGTGTGTGGGCTCTTCTGAGCCTTGATGTTACATGGGGATTCAGTTGTCTGACAAAACGCGTTTATTTCGGGCTGAAAAACACGTTTTGAAAAGTGTGCATTTACTGCCCCATAACTTACATGGGGTTGACCAAACTTGCAGAAACATGTTTATTTCTGCTGAAAAACACGTTCTGACACTTTCTGCACAATGGGGTTAAGATCTGAGTATGTGGGCTCTTCTGAACCTTGCTGTTACATGGGGATTCAGTTGTCTGAAAAAACGCGTTTATTTCGGGCTGAAAAACACGTTTTGAAAAGTGTGCATTTACTGCCCCATAACTTACATGGGGTTGACCAAACTTGCAGAAACATGTTTATTTCTGCTGAAAAACACGTTCTGACACTTTCTGCACACTGGGGTTAAGATCTGAGTGTGTGGGCTCTTCTGAGCTTTGCTGTTACATGGGGATTCAGTTGTCTGAAAAAACGCGTTTATTTCGGGCTGAAAAACACGTTTTGAAAAGTGTGCATTTACTGCCCCATAACTTACATGGGGTTGACCAAACTTGCAGAAACATGTTTATTTCTGCTGAAAAACACGTTCTGACACTTTCTGCACAATGGGGTTAAGATCTGAGTGTGTGGGCTCTTCTGAGCCTTGCTGTTACATGGGGATTCAGTTGTCTGAAAAAACGCGTTTATTTCGGGCTGAAAAACACGTTTTGAAAAGTGTGCATTTAGTGCCCCATAACTTACATGGGGTTGACCAAACTTGCAGAAACATGTTTATTTCTGCTGAAAAACACATTTTGACACTTTCTGCACACTGGGGTTAAGAGCTGAGTATGTGGGCTCTTCTGAGCCTTGATGTTACATGGGGATTCAGTTGTCTGAAAAAACGCGTTTATTTCGGGCTGAAAAACACGTTTTGAAAAGTGTGCATTTACTGCCCCATAACTTACATGGGGTTGACCAAACTTGCAGAAACATGTTTATTTCTGCTGAAAAACACGTTCTGACACTTTCTGCACACTGGGGTTAAGATCTGAGTGTGTGGGCTCTTCTGAGCTTTGCTGTTACATGGGGATTCAGTTGTCTGAAAAAACGCGTTTATTTCGGGCTGAAAAACACGTTTTGAAAAGTGTGCATTTACTGCCCCATAACTTACATGGGGTTGACCAAACTTGCAGAAACATGTTTATTTCTGCTGAAAAACACATTTTGACACTTTCTGCACACTGGGGTTAAGAGCTGAGTGTGTGGGCTCTTCTGAGCCTTGATGTTACATGGGGATTCAGTTGTCTGAAAAAACGCGTTTATTTCGGGCTGAAAAACACGTTTTGAAAAGTGTGCATTTACTGCCCCATAACTTACATGGGGTTGACCAAACTTGCAGAAACATGTTTATTTCTGCTGAAAAACACGTTTTGACACTTTCTGCACACTGGGGTTAAGAGCTGACTGTGTGGGCTCTTCTGAGCTTTGCTGTTACATGGGGATTCAGTTGTCTGAAAAAACGCGTTTATTTCGGGCTGAAAAACACGTTTTGAAAAGTGTGCATTTACTGCCCCATAACTTACATGGGGTTGACCAAACTTGCAGAAACATGTTTATTTCTGCTGAAAAACACGTTTTGACACTGTCTGCACACTGGGGTTAAGAGCTGAGTGTGTGGGCTCTTCTGAGCCTTGCTGTTACATGGAGATTCAGTTGTCTGAAAAAACGCGTTTATTTCGGGCTGAAAAACACGTTTTGAAAAGTGTGCATTTACTGCCCCATAACTTACATGGGGTTGACCAAACTTGCAGAAACATGTTTATTTCTGCTGAAAAACACATTTTGACACTTTCTGCACACTGGGGTTAAGAGCTGAGTGTGTGGGCTCTTCTGAGCCTTGATGTTACATGGGGATTCAGTTGTCTGAAAAAACGCGTTTATTTCGGGCTGAAAAACACGTTTTGAAAAGTGTGCATTTACTGCCCCATAACTTACATGGGGTTGACCAAACTTGCAGAAACATGTTTATTTCTGCTGAAAAACACGTTTTGACACTTTCTGCACACTGGGGTTAAGAGCTGAGTGTGTGGGCTCTTCTAAGCCTTGCTGTTACATGGAGATTCAGTTGTCTAAAAAAACGCGTTTATTTCGGGCTGAAAAACACGTTTTGAAAAGTGTGCATTTACTGCCCCATAACTTACATGGGGTTGACCAAACTTGCAGAAACATGTTTATTTCTGCTGAAAAACACATTTTGACACTTTCTGCACACTGGGGTTAAGAGCTGAGTGTGTGGGCTCTTCTGAGCCTTGATGTTACATGGGGATTCAGTTGTCTGAAAAAACGCGTTTATTTCGGGCTGAAAAACACGTTTTGAAAAGTGTGCATTTACTGCCCCATAACTTACATGGGGTTGACCAAACTTGCAGAAACATGTTTATTTCTGCTGAAAAACACGTTTTGACACTTTCTGCACACTGGGGTTAAGATCTGAGTGTGTGGGCTCTTCTGAGCCTTGATGTTACATGGGAATTCAGTTGTCTGAAAAAACGCGTTTATTTCGGGCTGAAAAACACGTTTTGAAAAGTGTGCATTTACTGCCCCATAACTTACATGGGGTTGACCAAACTTGCAGAAACATGTTTATTTCTGCTGAAAAACACGTTCTGACACTTTCTGCACACTGGGGTTAAGATCTGAGTGTGTGGGCTCTTCTGAGCCTTGCTGTTACATGGGGATTCAGTTGTCTGAAAAAACGCGTTTATTTCGGGCTGAAAAACACGTTTTGAAAAGTGTGCATTTACTGACCCATAACTTACATGGGGTTGACCAAAGTTGCAGAAACATGTTTATTTCTGCTGAAAAACACGTTTTGACACTTTCTGCACACTGGGGTTAAGAGCTGAGTGTGTGGGCTCTTCTGAGCCTTGATGTTACATGGGGATTCAGTTGTCTGAAAAAACGCGTTTATTTCGGGCTGAAAAACACGTTTTGAAAAGTGTGCATTTACTGCCCCATAACTTACATGGGGTTGACCAAACTTGCAGAAACATGTTTATTTCTGCTGAAAAACACGTTTTGACACTTTCTGCACACTGGGGTTAAGAGCTGAGTGTGTGGGCTCTTCTGAGCCTTGATGTTACATGGGGATTCAGTTGTCTGAAAAAACGCGTTTATTTCGGGCTGAAAAACACGTTTTGAAAAGTGTGCATTTACTGCCCCATAACTTACATGGGGTTGACCAAACTTGCAGAAACATGTTTATTTCTGCTGAAAAACACGTTCTGACACTTTCTGCACACTGGGGTTAAGATCTGAGTGTGTGGGCTCTTCTGAGCCTTGCTGTTACATGGGGATTCAGTTGTCTGAAAAAACGCGTTTATTTCGGGCTGAAAAACACGTTTTGAAAAGTGTGCATTTACTGACCCATAACTTACATGGGGTTGACCAAACTTGCAGAAACATGTTTATTTCTGCTGAAAAACACGTTTTGACACTTTCTGCACACTGGGGTTAAGAGCTGAGTGTGTGGGCTCTTCTGAGCCTTGATGTTACATGGGGATTCAGTTGTCTGAAAAAACGCGTTTATTTCGGGCTGAAAAACACGTTTTGAAAAGTGTGCATTTACTGCCCCATAACTTACATGGGGTTGACCAAACTTGCAGAAACATGTTTATTTCTGCTGAAAAACACGTTCTGACACTTTCTGCACACTGGGGTTAAGATCTGAGTGTGTGGGCTCTTCTGAGCCTTGCTGTTACATGGGGATTCAGTTGTCTGAAAAAACGCGTTTATTTCGGGCTGAAAAACACGTTTTGAAAAGTGTGCATTTACTGACCCATAACTTACATGGGGTTGACCAAACTTGCAGAAACATGTTTATTTCTGCTGAAAAACACGTTTTGACACTTTCTGCACACTGGGGTTAAGAGCTGAGTGTGTGGGCTCTTCTGAGCCTTGATGTTACATGGGGATTCAGTTGTCTGAAAAAACGCGTTTATTTCGGGCTGAAAAACACGTTTTGAAAAGTGTGCTGTTACTGCCCCATAACTTACATGGGGTTGACCAAACTTGCAGAAACATGTTTATTTCTGCTGAAAAACACGTTTTGACACTTTCTGCACACTGGGGTTAAGAGCTGAGTGTGTGGGCTCTTCTGAGCCTTGCTGTTACATGGGGATTCAGTTGTCTGAAAAAACGCGTTTATTTCGGGCTGAAAAACACGTTTTGAAAAGTGTGCATTTACTGCCCCATAACTTTAATGGGGTTGACCAAACTTGCAGAAACATGTTTATTTCTGCTGAAAAACACGTTTTGACACTTTCTGCACACTGGGGTTAAGAGCTGAGTGTGTGGGCTCTTCTGAGCCTTGATGTTACATGGGGATTCAGTTGTCTGAAAAAACGCGTTTATTTCGGGCTGAAAAACACGTTTTGAAAAGTGTGCATTTACTGCCCCATAACTTACATGGGGTTGACCAAACTTGCAGAAACATGTTTATTTCTGCTGAAAAACACGTTCTGACACTTTCTGCACAATGGGGTTAAGATCTGAGTATGTGGGCTCTTCTGAACCTTGCTGTTACATGGGGATTCAGTTGTCTGAAAAAACGCGTTTATTTCGGGCTGAAAAACACGTTTTGAAAAGTGTGCATTTACTGCCCCATAACTTACATGGGGTTGACCAAACTTGCAGAAACATGTTTATTTCTGCTGAAAAACACGTTCTGACACTTTCTGCACACTGGGGTTAAGATCTGAGTGTGTGGGCTCTTCTGAGCTTTGCTGTTACATGGGGATTCAGTTGTCTGAAAAAACGCGTTTATTTCGGGCTGAAAAACACGTTTTGAAAAGTGTGAATTTACTGCCCCATAACTTACAAGGGGTTGACCAAACTTGCAGAAACATGTTTATTTCTGCTGAAAAACACGTTCTGACACTTTCTGCACAATGGGGTTAAGATCTGAGTGTGTGGGCTCTTCTGAGCCTTGCTGTTACATGGGGATTCAGTTGTCTGAAAAAACGCGTTTATTTCGGGCTGAAAAACACGTTTTGAAAAGTGTGCATTTACTGCCCCATAACTTACATGGGGTTGACCAAACTTGCAGAAACATGTTTATTTCTGCTGAAAAACACATTTTGACACTTTCTGCACACTGGGGTTAAGAGCTGAGTGTGTGGGCTCTTCTGAGCCTTGATGTTACATGGGGATTCAGTTGTCTGAAAAAACGCGTTTATTTCGGGCTGAAAAACACGTTTTGAAAAGTGTGCATTTACTGCCCCATAACTTACATGGGGTTGACCAAACTTGCAGAAACATGTTTATTTCTGCTGAAAAACACGTTTTGACACTTTCTGCACACTGGGGTTAAGAGCTGAGTGTGTGGGCTCTTCTGAGCCTTGATGTTACATGGGGATTCAGTTGTCTGAAAAAACGCGTTTATTTCGGGCTGAAAAACACGTTTTGAAAAGTGTGCATTTACTGCCCCATAACTTACATGGGGTTGACCAAACTTGCAGAAACATGTTTATTTCTGCTGAAAAACACATTTTGACACTTTCTGCACACTGGGGTTAAGAGCTGAGTGTGTGGGCTCTTCTGAGCCTTGATGTTACATGGGGATTCAGTTGTCTGAAAAAACGCGTTTATTTCGGGCTGAAAAACACGTTTTGAAAAGTGTGCATTTACTGCCCCATAACTTACATGGGGTTGACCAAACTTGCAGAAACATGTTTATTTCTGCTGAAAAACACGTTTTGACACTTTCTGCACACTGGGGTTAAGATCTGAGTGTGTGGGCTCTTCTGAGCCTTGATGTTACATGGGAATTCAGTTGTCTGAAAAAACGCGTTTATTTCGGGCTGAAAAACACGTTTTGAAAAGTGTGCATTTACTGCCCCATAACTTACATGGGGTTGACCAAACTTGCAGAAACATGTTTATTTCTGCTGAAAAACACGTTTTGACACTTTCTGCACACTGGGGTTAAGAGCTGAGTGTGTGGGCTCTTCTGAGCCTTGATGTTACATGGGGATTCAGTTGTCTGAAAAAACGCGTTTATTTCGGGCTGAAAAACACGTTTTGAAAAGTGTGCATTTACTGCCCCATAACTTACATGGGGTTGACCAAACTTGCAGAAACATGTTTATTTCTGCAGAAAAACACGTTCTGACACTTTCTGCACACTGGGGTTAAGAGCTGAGTGTGTGGGCTCTTCTGAGCCTTGCTGTTACATGGGGATTCAGTTGTCTGAAAAAACGCGTTTATTTCGGGCTGAAAAACACGTTTTGAAAAGTGTGCATTTACTGACCCATAACTTACATGGGGTTGACCAAACTTGCAGAAACATGTTTATTTCTGCTGAAAAACACGTTTTGACACTTTCTGCACACTGGGGTTAAGAGCTGAGTGTGTGGGCTCTTCTGAGCCTTGATGTTACATGGGGATTCAGTTGTCTGAAAAAACGCGTTTATTTCGGGCTGAAAAACACGTTTTGAAAAGTGTGCATTTACTGCCCCATAACTTACATGGGGTTGACCAAACTTGCAGAAACATGTTTATTTCTGCTGAAAAACACATTTTGACACTTTCTGCACACTGGGGTTAAGAGCTGAGTGTGTGGGCTCTTCTGAGCCTTGATGTTACATGGGGATTCAGTTGTCTGAAAAAACGCGTTTATTTCGGGCTGAAAAACACGTTTTGAAAAGTGTGCATTTACTGCCCCATAACTTACATGGGGTTGACCAAACTTGCAGAAACATGTTTATTTCTGCTGAAAAACACGTTTTGACACTTTCTGCACACTGGGGTTAAGAGCTGAGTGTGTGGGCTCTTCTAAGCCTTGCTGTTACATGGAGATTCAGTTGTCTAAAAAAACGCGTTTATTTCGGGCTGAAAAACACGTTTTGAAAAGTGTGCATTTACTGCCCCATAACTTACATGGGGTTGACCAAACTTGCAGAAACATGTTTATTTCTGCTGAAAAACACATTTTGACACTTTCTGCACACTGGGGTTAAGAGCTGAGTGTGTGGGCTCTTCTGAGCCTTGCTGTTACATGGGGATTCAGTTGTCTGAAAAAACGCGTTTATTTCGGGCTGAAAAACACGTTTTGAAAAGTGTGCATTTACTGCCCCATAACTTACATGGGGTTGACCAAACTTGCAGAAACATGTTTATTTCTGCTGAAAAACACATTTTGACACTTTCTGCACACTGGGGTTAAGAGCTGAGTGTGTGGGCTCTTCTGAGCCTTGATGTTACATGGGGATTCAGTTGTCTGAAAAAACGCGTTTATTTCGGGCTGAAAAACACGTTTTGAAAAGTGTGCATTTACTGCCCCATAACTTACATGGGGTTGACCAAACTAGCAGAAACATGTTTATTTCTGCTGAAAAACACGTTTTGACACTTTCTGCACACTGGGGTTAAGAGCTGAGTGTGTGGGCTCTTCTGAGCCTTGCTGTTACATGGGGATTCAGTTGTCTGAAAAAACGCGTTTATTTCGGGCTGAAAAACACGTTTTGAAAAGTGTGCATTTACTGCCCCATAACTTACATGGGGTTGACCAAACTTGCAGAAACATGTTTATTTCTGCTGAAAAACACGTTTTGACACTTTCTGCACACTGGGGTTAAGAGCTGAGTGTGTGGGCTCTTCTGAGCCTTGATGTTACTTGGGGATTCAGTTGTCTGAAAAAACGCGTTTATTTCGGGCTGAAAAACACGTTTTGAAAAGTGTGCATTTACTGCCCCATAACTTACATGGGGTTGACCAAACTTGCAGAAACATGTTTATTTCTGCTGAAAAACACGTTCTGACACTTTCTGCACACTGGGGTTAAGATCTGAGTGTGTGGGCTCTTCTGAGCTTTGCTGTTACATGGGGATTCAGTTGTCTGAAAAAACGCGTTTATTTCGGGCTGAAAAACACGTTTTGAAAAGTGTGCATTTACTGCCCCATAACTTACATGGGGTTGACCAAACTTGCAGAAACATGTTTATTTCTGCTGAAAAACACATTTTGACACTTTCTGCACACTGGGGTTAAGAGCTGAGTGTGTGGGCTCTTCTGAGCCTTGATGTTACATGGGGATTCAGTTGTCTGAAAAAACGCGTTTATTTCGGGCTGAAAAACACGTTTTGAAAAGTGTGCATTTACTGCCCCATAACTTACATGGGGTTGACCAAACTTGCAGAAACATGTTTATTTCTGCTGAAAAACACGTTTTGACACTTTCTGCACACTGGGGTTAAGAGCTGACTGTGTGGGCTCTTCTGAGCTTTGCTGTTACATGGGGATTCAGTTGTCTGAAAAAACGCGTTTATTTCGGGCTGAAAAACACGTTTTGAAAAGTGTGCATTTACTGCCCCATAACTTACATGGGGTTGACCAAACTTGCAGAAACATGTTTATTTCTGCTGAAAAACACGTTTTGACACTGTCTGCACACTGGGGTTAAGAGCTGAGTGTGTGGGCTCTTCTGAGCCTTGCTGTTACATGGAGATTCAGTTGTCTGAAAAAACGCGTTTATTTCGGGCTGAAAAACACGTTTTGAAAAGTGTGCATTTACTGCCCCATAACTTACATGGGGTTGACCAAACTTGCAGAAACATGTTTATTTCTGCTGAAAAACACATTTTGACACTTTCTGCACACTGGGGTTAAGAGCTGAGTGTGTGGGCTCTTCTGAGCCTTGATGTTACATGGGGATTCAGTTGTCTGAAAAAACGCGTTTATTTCGGGCTGAAAAACACGTTTTGAAAAGTGTGCATTTACTGCCCCATAACTTACATGGGGTTGACCAAACTTGCAGAAACATGTTTATTTCTGCTGAAAAACACGTTTTGACACTTTCTGCACACTGGGGTTAAGAGCTGAGTGTGTGGGCTCTTCTAAGCCTTGCTGTTACATGGAGATTCAGTTGTCTAAAAAAACGCGTTTATTTCGGGCTGAAAAACACGTTTTGAAAAGTGTGCATTTACTGCCCCATAACTTACATGGGGTTGACCAAACTTGCAGAAACATGTTTATTTCTGCTGAAAAACACATTTTGACACTTTCTGCACACTGGGGTTAAGAGCTGAGTGTGTGGGCTCTTCTGAGCCTTGATGTTACATGGGGATTCAGTTGTCTGAAAAAACGCGTTTATTTCGGGCTGAAAAACACGTTTTGAAAAGTGTGCATTTACTGCCCCATAACTTACATGGGGTTGACCAAACTTGCAGAAACATGTTTATTTCTGCTGAAAAACACGTTTTGACACTTTCTGCACACTGGGGTTAAGATCTGAGTGTGTGGGCTCTTCTGAGCCTTGATGTTACATGGGAATTCAGTTGTCTGAAAAAACGCGTTTATTTCGGGCTGAAAAACACGTTTTGAAAAGTGTGCATTTACTGCCCCATAACTTACATGGGGTTGACCAAACTTGCAGAAACATGTTTATTTCTGCTGAAAAACACGTTCTGACACTTTCTGCACACTGGGGTTAAGATCTGAGTGTGTGGGCTCTTCTGAGCCTTGCTGTTACATGGGGATTCAGTTGTCTGAAAAAACGCGTTTATTTCGGGCTGAAAAACACGTTTTGAAAAGTGTGCATTTACTGACCCATAACTTACATGGGGTTGACCAAAGTTGCAGAAACATGTTTATTTCTGCTGAAAAACACGTTTTGACACTTTCTGCACACTGGGGTTAAGAGCTGAGTGTGTGGGCTCTTCTGAGCCTTGATGTTACATGGGGATTCAGTTGTCTGAAAAAACGCGTTTATTTCGGGCTGAAAAACACGTTTTGAAAAGTGTGCATTTACTGCCCCATAACTTACATGGGGTTGACCAAACTTGCAGAAACATGTTTATTTCTGCTGAAAAACACGTTTTGACACTTTCTGCACACTGGGGTTAAGAGCTGAGTGTGTGGGCTCTTCTGAGCCTTGATGTTACATGGGGATTCAGTTGTCTGAAAAAACGCGTTTATTTCGGGCTGAAAAACACGTTTTGAAAAGTGTGCATTTACTGCCCCATAACTTACATGGGGTTGACCAAACTTGCAGAAACATGTTTATTTCTGCTGAAAAACACGTTCTGACACTTTCTGCACACTGGGGTTAAGATCTGAGTGTGTGGGCTCTTCTGAGCCTTGCTGTTACATGGGGATTCAGTTGTCTGAAAAAACGCGTTTATTTCGGGCTGAAAAACACGTTTTGAAAAGTGTGCATTTACTGACCCATAACTTACATGGGGTTGACCAAACTTGCAGAAACATGTTTATTTCTGCTGAAAAACACGTTTTGACACTTTCTGCACACTGGGGTTAAGAGCTGAGTGTGTGGGCTCTTCTGAGCCTTGATGTTACATGGGGATTCAGTTGTCTGAAAAAACGCGTTTATTTCGGGCTGAAAAACACGTTTTGAAAAGTGTGCATTTACTGCCCCATAACTTACATGGGGTTGACCAAACTTGCAGAAACATGTTTATTTCTGCTGAAAAACACGTTCTGACACTTTCTGCACACTGGGGTTAAGATCTGAGTGTGTGGGCTCTTCTGAGCCTTGCTGTTACATGGGGATTCAGTTGTCTGAAAAAACGCGTTTATTTCGGGCTGAAAAACACGTTTTGAAAAGTGTGCATTTACTGACCCATAACTTACATGGGGTTGACCAAACTTGCAGAAACATGTTTATTTCTGCTGAAAAACACGTTTTGACACTTTCTGCACACTGGGGTTAAGAGCTGAGTGTGTGGGCTCTTCTGAGCCTTGATGTTACATGGGGATTCAGTTGTCTGAAAAAACGCGTTTATTTCGGGCTGAAAAACACGTTTTGAAAAGTGTGCTGTTACTGCCCCATAACTTACATGGGGTTGACCAAACTTGCAGAAACATGTTTATTTCTGCTGAAAAACACGTTTTGACACTTTCTGCACACTGGGGTTAAGAGCTGAGTGTGTGGGCTCTTCTGAGCCTTGCTGTTACATGGGGATTCAGTTGTCTGAAAAAACGCGTTTATTTCGGGCTGAAAAACACGTTTTGAAAAGTGTGCATTTACTGCCCCATAACTTACATGGGGTTGACCAAACTTGCAGAAACATGTTTATTTCTGCTGAAAAACACGTTTTGACACTTTCTGCACACTGGGGTTAAGATCTGAGTGTGTGGGCTCTTCTGAGCCTTGATGTTACATGGGAATTCAGTTGTCTGAAAAAACGCGTTTATTTCGGGCTGAAAAACACGTTTTGAAAAGTGTGCATTTACTGCCCCATAACTTACATGGGGTTGACCAAACTTGCAGAAACATGTTTATTTCTGCTGAAAAACACGTTCTGACACTTTCTGCACACTGGGGTTAAGATCTGAGTGTGTGGGCTCTTCTGAGCCTTGCTGTTACATGGGGATTCAGTTGTCTGAAAAAACGCGTTTATTTCGGGCTGAAAAACACGTTTTGAAAAGTGTGCATTTACTGACCCATAACTTACATGGGGTTGACCAAAGTTGCAGAAACATGTTTATTTCTGCTGAAAAACACGTTTTGACACTTTCTGCACACTGGGGTTAAGAGCTGAGTGTGTGGGCTCTTCTGAGCCTTGATGTTACATGGGGATTCAGTTGTCTGAAAAAACGCGTTTATTTCGGGCTGAAAAACACGTTTTGAAAAGTGTGCATTTACTGCCCCATAACTTACATGGGGTTGACCAAACTTGCAGAAACATGTTTATTTCTGCTGAAAAACACGTTTTGACACTTTCTGCACACTGGGGTTAAGAGCTGAGTGTGTGGGCTCTTCTGAGCCTTGATGTTACATGGGGATTCAGTTGTCTGAAAAAACGCGTTTATTTCGGGCTGAAAAACACGTTTTGAAAAGTGTGCATTTACTGCCCCATAACTTACATGGGGTTGACCAAACTTGCAGAAACATGTTTATTTCTGCTGAAAAACACGTTCTGACACTTTCTGCACACTGGGGTTAAGATCTGAGTGTGTGGGCTCTTCTGAGCCTTGCTGTTACATGGGGATTCAGTTGTCTGAAAAAACGCGTTTATTTCGGGCTGAAAAACACGTTTTGAAAAGTGTGCATTTACTGACCCATAACTTACATGGGGTTGACCAAACTTGCAGAAACATGTTTATTTCTGCTGAAAAACACGTTTTGACACTTTCTGCACACTGGGGTTAAGAGCTGAGTGTGTGGGCTCTTCTGAGCCTTGATGTTACATGGGGATTCAGTTGTCTGAAAAAACGCGTTTATTTCGGGCTGAAAAACACGTTTTGAAAAGTGTGCATTTACTGCCCCATAACTTACATGGGGTTGACCAAACTTGCAGAAACATGTTTATTTCTGCTGAAAAACACGTTCTGACACTTTCTGCACACTGGGGTTAAGATCTGAGTGTGTGGGCTCTTCTGAGCCTTGCTGTTACATGGGGATTCAGTTGTCTGAAAAAACGCGTTTATTTCGGGCTGAAAAACACGTTTTGAAAAGTGTGCATTTACTGACCCATAACTTACATGGGGTTGACCAAAGTTGCAGAAACATGTTTATTTCTGCTGAAAAACACGTTTTGACACTTTCTGCACACTGGGGTTAAGAGCTGAGTGTGTGGGCTCTTCTGAGCCTTGATGTTACATGGGGATTCAGTTGTCTGAAAAAACGCGTTTATTTCGGGCTGAAAAACACGTTTTGAAAAGTGTGCATTTACTGCCCCATAACTTACATGGGGTTGACCAAACTTGCAGAAACATGTTTATTTCTGCTGAAAAACACATTTTGACACTTTCTGCACACTGGGGTTAAGAGCTGAGTGTGTGGGCTCTTCTGAGCCTTGATGTTACATGGGGATTCAGTTGTCTGAAAAAACGCGTTTATTTCGGGCTGAAAAACACGTTTTGAAAAGTGTGCATTTACTGCCCCATAACTTACATGGGGTTGACCAAACTTGCAGAAACATGTTTATTTCTGCTGAAAAACACGTTTTGACACTTTCTGCACACTGGGGTTAAGATCTGAGTGTGTGGGCTCTTCTGAGCCTTGATGTTACATGGGAATTCAGTTGTCTGAAAAAACGCGTTTATTTCGGGCTGAAAAACACGTTTTGAAAAGTGTGCATTTACTGCCCCATAACTTACATGGGGTTGACCAAACTTGCAGAAACATGTTTATTTCTGCTGAAAAACACGTTTTGACACTTTCTGCACACTGGGGTTAAGAGCTGAGTGTGTGGGCTCTTCTGAGCCTTGATGTTACATGGGGATTCAGTTGTCTGAAAAAACGCGTTTATTTCGGGCTGAAAAACACGTTTTGAAAAGTGTGCATTTACTGCCCCATAACTTACATGGGGTTGACCAAACTTGCAGAAACATGTTTATTTCTGCAGAAAAACACGTTCTGACACTTTCTGCACACTGGGGTTAAGAGCTGAGTGTGTGGGCTCTTCTGAGCCTTGCTGTTACATGGGGATTCAGTTGTCTGAAAAAACGCGTTTATTTCGGGCTGAAAAACACGTTTTGAAAAGTGTGCATTTACTGACCCATAACTTACATGGGGTTGACCAAACTTGCAGAAACATGTTTATTTCTGCTGAAAAACACGTTTTGACACTTTCTGCACACTGGGGTTAAGAGCTGAGTGTGTGGGCTCTTCTGAGCCTTGATGTTACATGGGGATTCAGTTGTCTGAAAAAACGCGTTTATTTCGGGCTGAAAAACACGTTTTGAAAAGTGTGCATTTACTGCCCCATAACTTACATGGGGTTGACCAAACTTGCAGAAACATGTTTATTTCTGCTGAAAAACACATTTTGACACTTTCTGCACACTGGGGTTAAGAGCTGAGTGTGTGGGCTCTTCTGAGCCTTGATGTTACATGGGGATTCAGTTGTCTGAAAAAACGCGTTTATTTCGGGCTGAAAAACACGTTTTGAAAAGTGTGCATTTACTGCCCCATAACTTACATGGGGTTGACCAAACTTGCAGAAACATGTTTATTTCTGCTGAAAAACACGTTTTGACACTTTCTGCACACTGGGGTTAAGAGCTGAGTGTGTGGGCTCTTCTAAGCCTTGCTGTTACATGGAGATTCAGTTGTCTAAAAAAACGCGTTTATTTCGGGCTGAAAAACACGTTTTGAAAAGTGTGCATTTACTGCCCCATAACTTACATGGGGTTGACCAAACTTGCAGAAACATGTTTATTTCTGCTGAAAAACACATTTTGACACTTTCTGCACACTGGGGTTAAGAGCTGAGTGTGTGGGCTCTTCTGAGCCTTGCTGTTACATGGGGATTCAGTTGTCTGAAAAAACGCGTTTATTTCGGGCTGAAAAACACGTTTTGAAAAGTGTGCATTTACTGCCCCATAACTTACATGGGGTTGACCAAACTTGCAGAAACATGTTTATTTCTGCTGAAAAACACATTTTGACACTTTCTGCACACTGGGGTTAAGAGCTGAGTGTGTGGGCTCTTCTGAGCCTTGATGTTACATGGGGATTCAGTTGTCTGAAAAAACGCGTTTATTTCGGGCTGAAAAACACGTTTTGAAAAGTGTGCATTTACTGCCCCATAACTTACATGGGGTTGACCAAACTAGCAGAAACATGTTTATTTCTGCTGAAAAACACGTTTTGACACTTTCTGCACACTGGGGTTAAGAGCTGAGTGTGTGGGCTCTTCTGAGCCTTGCTGTTACATGGGGATTCAGTTGTCTGAAAAAACGCGTTTATTTCGGGCTGAAAAACACGTTTTGAAAAGTGTGCATTTACTGCCCCATAACTTACATGGGGTTGACCAAACTTGCAGAAACATGTTTATTTCTGCTGAAAAACACGTTTTGACACTTTCTGCACACTGGGGTTAAGAGCTGAGTGTGTGGGCTCTTCTGAGCCTTGATGTTACTTGGGGATTCAGTTGTCTGAAAAAACGCGTTTATTTCGGGCTGAAAAACACGTTTTGAAAAGTGTGCATTTACTGCCCCATAACTTACATGGGGTTGACCAAACTTGCAGAAACATGTTTATTTCTGCTGAAAAACACGTTCTGACACTTTCTGCACACTGGGGTTATGATCTGAGTGTGTGGGCTCTTCTGAGCTTTGCTGTTACATGGGGATTCAGTTGTCTGAAAAAACGCGTTTATTTCGGGCTGAAAAACACGTTTTGAAAAGTGTGCATTTACTGCCCCATAACTTACATGGGGTTGACCAAACTTGCAGAAACATGTTTATTTCTGCTGAAAAACACATTTTGACACTTTCTGCACACTGGGGTTAAGAGCTGAGTGTGTGGGCTCTTCTGAGCCTTGATGTTACATGGGGATTCAGTTGTCTGAAAAAACGCGTTTATTTCGGGCTGAAAAACACGTTTTGAAAAGTGTGCATTTACTGCCCCATAACTTACATGGGGTTGACCAAACTTGCAGAAACATGTTTATTTCTGCTGAAAAACACGTTTTGACACTTTCTGCACACTGGGGTTAAGAGCTGACTGTGTGGGCTCTTCTGAGCTTTGCTGTTACATGGGGATTCAGTTGTCTGAAAAAACGCGTTTATTTCGGGCTGAAAAACACGTTTTGAAAAGTGTGCATTTACTGCCCCATAACTTACATGGGGTTGACCAAACTTGCAGAAACATGTTTATTTCTGCTGAAAAACACGTTTTGACACTGTTTGCACACTGGGGTTAAGAGCTGAGTGTGTGGGCTCTTCTGAGCCTTGCTGTTACATGGAGATTCAGTTGTCTGAAAAAACGCGTTTATTTCGGGCTGAAAAACACGTTTTGAAAAGTGTGCATTTACTGCCCCATAACTTACATGGGGTTGACCAAACTTGCAGAAACATGTTTATTTCTGCTGAAAAACACATTCTGACACTTTCTGCACACTGGGGTTAAGAGCTGAGTGTGTGGGCTCTTCTGAGCCTTGATGTTACATGGGGATTCAGTTGTCTGAAAAAACGCGTTTATTTCGGGCTGAAAAACACGTTTTGAAAAGTGTGCATTTACTGCCCCATAACTTACATGGGGTTGACCAAACTTGCAGAAACATGTTTATTTCTGCTGAAAAACACGTTTTGACACTTTCTGCACACTGGGGTTAAGAGCTGAGTGTGTGGGCTCTTCTAAGCCTTGCTGTTACATGGAGATTCAGTTGTCTAAAAAAACGCGTTTATTTCGGGCTGAAAAACACGTTTTGAAAAGTGTGCATTTACTGCCCCATAACTTACATGGGGTTGACCAAACTTGCAGAAACATGTTTATTTCTGCTGAAAAACACATTTTGACACTTTCTGCACACTGGGGTTAAGAGCTGAGTGTGTGGGCTCTTCTGAGCCTTGATGTTACATGGGGATTCAGTTGTCTGAAAAAACGCGTTTATTTCGGGCTGAAAAACACGTTTTGAAAAGTGTGCATTTACTGCCCCATAACTTACATGGGGTTGACCAAACTTGCAGAAACATGTTTATTTCTGCTGAAAAACACGTTTTGACACTTTCTGCACACTGGGGTTAAGATCTGAGTGTGTGGGCTCTTCTGAGCCTTGATGTTACATGGGAATTCAGTTGTCTGAAAAAACGCGTTTATTTCGGGCTGAAAAACACGTTTTGAAAAGTGTGCATTTACTGCCCCATAACTTACATGGGGTTGACCAAACTTGCAGAAACATGTTTATTTCTGCTGAAAAACACGTTCTGACACTTTCTGCACACTGGGGTTAAGATCTGAGTGTGTGGGCTCTTCTGAGCCTTGCTGTTACATGGGGATTCAGTTGTCTGAAAAAACGCGTTTATTTCGGGCTGAAAAACACGTTTTGAAAAGTGTGCATTTACTGACCCATAACTTACATGGGGTTGACCAAAGTTGCAGAAACATGTTTATTTCTGCTGAAAAACACGTTTTGACACTTTCTGCACACTGGGGTTAAGAGCTGAGTGTGTGGGCTCTTCTGAGCCTTGATGTTACATGGGGATTCAGTTGTCTGAAAAAACGCGTTTATTTCGGGCTGAAAAACACGTTTTGAAAAGTGTGCATTTACTGCCCCATAACTTACATGGGGTTGACCAAACTTGCAGAAACATGTTTATTTCTGCTGAAAAACACGTTTTGACACTTTCTGCACACTGGGGTTAAGAGCTGAGTGTGTGGGCTCTTCTGAGCCTTGATGTTACATGGGGATTCAGTTGTCTGAAAAAACGCGTTTATTTCGGGCTGAAAAACACGTTTTGAAAAGTGTGCATTTACTGCCCCATAACTTACATGGGGTTGACCAAACTTGCAGAAACATGTTTATTTCTGCTGAAAAACACGTTCTGACACTTTCTGCACACTGGGGTTAAGATCTGAGTGTGTGGGCTCTTCTGAGCCTTGCTGTTACATGGGGATTCAGTTGTCTGAAAAAACGCGTTTATTTCGGGCTGAAAAACACGTTTTGAAAAGTGTGCATTTACTGACCCATAACTTACATGGGGTTGACCAAACTTGCAGAAACATGTTTATTTCTGCTGAAAAACACGTTTTGACACTTTCTGCACACTGGGGTTAAGAGCTGAGTGTGTGGGCTCTTCTGAGCCTTGATGTTACATGGGGATTCAGTTGTCTGAAAAAACGCGTTTATTTCGGGCTGAAAAACACGTTTTGAAAAGTGTGCATTTACTGCCCCATAACTTACATGGGGTTGACCAAACTTGCAGAAACATGTTTATTTCTGCTGAAAAACACGTTCTGACACTTTCTGCACACTGGGGTTAAGATCTGAGTGTGTGGGCTCTTCTGAGCCTTGCTGTTACATGGGGATTCAGTTGTCTGAAAAAACGCGTTTATTTCGGGCTGAAAAACACGTTTTGAAAAGTGTGCATTTACTGACCCATAACTTACATGGGGTTGACCAAACTTGCAGAAACATGTTTATTTCTGCTGAAAAACACGTTTTGACACTTTCTGCACACTGGGGTTAAGAGCTGAGTGTGTGGGCTCTTCTGAGCCTTGATGTTACATGGGGATTCAGTTGTCTGAAAAAACGCGTTTATTTCGGGCTGAAAAACACGTTTTGAAAAGTGTGCTGTTACTGCCCCATAACTTACATGGGGTTGACCAAACTTGCAGAAACATGTTTATTTCTGCTGAAAAACACGTTTTGACACTTTCTGCACACTGGGGTTAAGAGCTGAGTGTGTGGGCTCTTCTGAGCCTTGCTGTTACATGGGGATTCAGTTGTCTGAAAAAACGCGTTTATTTCGGGCTGAAAAACACGTTTTGAAAAGTGTGCATTTACTGCCCCATAACTTTCATGGGGTTGACCAAACTTGCAGAAACATGTTTATTTCTGCTGAAAAACACGTTTTGACACTTTCTGCACACTGGGGTTAAGAGCTGAGTGTGTGGGCTCTTCTGAGCCTTGATGTTACATGGGGATTCAGTTGTCTGAAAAAACGCGTTTATTTCGGGCTGAAAAACACGTTTTGAAAAGTGTGCATTTACTGCCCCATAACTTACATGGGGTTGACCAAACTTGCAGAAACATGTTTATTTCTGCTGAAAAACACGTTCTGACACTTTCTGCACAATGGGGTTAAGATCTGAGTATGTGGGCTCTTCTGAACCTTGCTGTTACATGGGGATTCAGTTGTCTGAAAAAACGCGTTTATTTCGGGCTGAAAAACACGTTTTGAAAAGTGTGCATTTACTGCCCCATAACTTACATGGGGTTGACCAAACTTGCAGAAACATGTTTATTTCTGCTGAAAAACACGTTCTGACACTTTCTGCACACTGGGGTTAAGATCTGAGTGTGTGGGCTCTTCTGAGCTTTGCTGTTACATGGGGATTCAGTTGTCTGAAAAAACGCGTTTATTTCGGGCTGAAAAACACGTTTTGAAAAGTGTGAATTTACTGCCCCATAACTTACAAGGGGTTGACCAAACTTGCAGAAACATGTTTATTTCTGCTGAAAAACACGTTCTGACACTTTCTGCACAATGGGGTTAAGATCTGAGTGTGTGGGCTCTTCTGAGCCTTGCTGTTACATGGGGATTCAGTTGTCTGAAAAAACGCGTTTATTTCGGGCTGAAAAACACGTTTTGAAAAGTGTGCATTTACTGCCCCATAACTTACATGGGGTTGACCAAACTTGCAGAAACATGTTTATTTCTGCTGAAAAACACATTTTGACACTTTCTGCACACTGGGGTTAAGAGCTGAGTGTGTGGGCTCTTCTGAGCCTTGATGTTACATGGGGATTCAGTTGTCTGAAAAAACGCGTTTATTTCGGGCTGAAAAACACGTTTTGAAAAGTGTGCATTTACTGCCCCATAACTTACATGGGGTTGACCAAACTTGCAGAAACATGTTTATTTCTGCTGAAAAACACGTTTTGACACTTTCTGCACACTGGGGTTAAGAGCTGAGTGTGTGGGCTCTTCTGAGCCTTGATGTTACATGGGGATTCAGTTGTCTGAAAAAACGCGTTTATTTCGGGCTGAAAAACACGTTTTGAAAAGTGTGCATTTACTGCCCCATAACTTACATGGGGTTGACCAAACTTGCAGAAACATGTTTATTTCTGCTGAAAAACACATTTTGACACTTTCTGCACACTGGGGTTAAGAGCTGAGTGTGTGGGCTCTTCTGAGCCTTGATGTTACATGGGGATTCAGTTGTCTGAAAAAACGCGTTTATTTCGGGCTGAAAAACACGTTTTGAAAAGTGTGCATTTACTGCCCCATAACTTACATGGGGTTGACCAAACTTGCAGAAACATGTTTATTTCTGCTGAAAAACACGTTTTGACACTTTCTGCACACTGGGGTTAAGATCTGAGTGTGTGGGCTCTTCTGAGCCTTGATGTTACATGGGAATTCAGTTGTCTGAAAAAACGCGTTTATTTCGGGCTGAAAAACACGTTTTGAAAAGTGTGCATTTACTGCCCCATAACTTACATGGGGTTGACCAAACTTGCAGAAACATGTTTATTTCTGCTGAAAAACACGTTTTGACACTTTCTGCACACTGGGGTTAAGAGCTGAGTGTGTGGGCTCTTCTGAGCCTTGATGTTACATGGGGATTCAGTTGTCTGAAAAAACGCGTTTATTTCGGGCTGAAAAACACGTTTTGAAAAGTGTGCATTTACTGCCCCATAACTTACATGGGGTTGACCAAACTTGCAGAAACATGTTTATTTCTGCAGAAAAACACGTTCTGACACTTTCTGCACACTGGGGTTAAGAGCTGAGTGTGTGGGCTCTTCTGAGCCTTGCTGTTACATGGGGATTCAGTTGTCTGAAAAAACGCGTTTATTTCGGGCTGAAAAACACGTTTTGAAAAGTGTGCATTTACTGACCCATAACTTACATGGGGTTGACCAAACTTGCAGAAACATGTTTATTTCTGCTGAAAAACACGTTTTGACACTTTCTGCACACTGGGGTTAAGAGCTGAGTGTGTGGGCTCTTCTGAGCCTTGATGTTACATGGGGATTCAGTTGTCTGAAAAAACGCGTTTATTTCGGGCTGAAAAACACGTTTTGAAAAGTGTGCATTTACTGCCCCATAACTTACATGGGGTTGACCAAACTTGCAGAAACATGTTTATTTCTGCTGAAAAACACATTTTGACACTTTCTGCACACTGGGGTTAAGAGCTGAGTGTGTGGGCTCTTCTGAGCCTTGATGTTACATGGGGATTCAGTTGTCTGAAAAAACGCGTTTATTTCGGGCTGAAAAACACGTTTTGAAAAGTGTGCATTTACTGCCCCATAACTTACATGGGGTTGACCAAACTTGCAGAAACATGTTTATTTCTGCTGAAAAACACGTTTTGACACTTTCTGCACACTGGGGTTAAGAGCTGAGTGTGTGGGCTCTTCTAAGCCTTGCTGTTACATGGAGATTCAGTTGTCTAAAAAAACGCGTTTATTTCGGGCTGAAAAACACGTTTTGAAAAGTGTGCATTTACTGCCCCATAACTTACATGGGGTTGACCAAACTTGCAGAAACATGTTTATTTCTGCTGAAAAACACATTTTGACACTTTCTGCACACTGGGGTTAAGAGCTGAGTGTGTGGGCTCTTCTGAGCCTTGCTGTTACATGGGGATTCAGTTGTCTGAAAAAACGCGTTTATTTCGGGCTGAAAAACACGTTTTGAAAAGTGTGCATTTACTGCCCCATAACTTACATGGGGTTGACCAAACTTGCAGAAACATGTTTATTTCTGCTGAAAAACACATTTTGACACTTTCTGCACACTGGGGTTAAGAGCTGAGTGTGTGGGCTCTTCTGAGCCTTGATGTTACATGGGGATTCAGTTGTCTGAAAAAACGCGTTTATTTCGGGCTGAAAAACACGTTTTGAAAAGTGTGCATTTACTGCCCCATAACTTACATGGGGTTGACCAAACTAGCAGAAACATGTTTATTTCTGCTGAAAAACACGTTTTGACACTTTCTGCACACTGGGGTTAAGAGCTGAGTGTGTGGGCTCTTCTGAGCCTTGCTGTTACATGGGGATTCAGTTGTCTGAAAAAACGCGTTTATTTCGGGCTGAAAAACACGTTTTGAAAAGTGTGCATTTACTGCCCCATAACTTACATGGGGTTGACCAAACTTGCAGAAACATGTTTATTTCTGCTGAAAAACACGTTTTGACACTTTCTGCACACTGGGGTTAAGAGCTGAGTGTGTGGGCTCTTCTGAGCCTTGATGTTACTTGGGGATTCAGTTGTCTGAAAAAACGCGTTTATTTCGGGCTGAAAAACACGTTTTGAAAAGTGTGCATTTACTGCCCCATAACTTACATGGGGTTGACCAAACTTGCAGAAACATGTTTATTTCTGCTGAAAAACACGTTCTGACACTTTCTGCACAATGGGGTTAAGATCTGAGTGTGTGGGCTCTTCTGAGCATTGCTGTTACATGGGGATTCAGTTGTCTGAAAAAACGCGTTTATTTCGGGCTGAAAAACACGTTTTGAAAAGTGTGCATTTACTGCCCCATAACTTACATGGGGTTGACCAAACTTGCAGAAACATGTTTATTTCTGCTGAAAAACACATTTTGACACTTTCTGCACACTGGGGTTAAGAGCTGAGTGTGTGGGCTCTTCTGAGCCTTGATGTTACATGGGGATTCAGTTGTCTGAAAAAACGCGTTTATTTCGGGCTGAAAAACACGTTTTGAAAAGTGTGCATTTACTGCCCCATAACTTACATGGGGTTGACCAAACTTGCAGAAACATGTTTATTTCTGCTGAAAAACACGTTTTGACACTTTCTGCACACTGGGGTTAAGAGCTGAGTGTGTGGGCTCTTCTGAGCTTTGCTGTTACATGGAGATTCAGTTGTCTGAAAAAACGCGTTTATTTCGGGCTGAAAAACACGTTTTGAAAAGTGTGCATTTACTGCCCCATAACTTACATGGGGTTGACCAAACTTGCAGAAACATGTTTATTTCTGCTGAAAAACACGTTCTGACACTTTCTGCACACTGGGGTTAAGATCTGAGTGTGTGGGCTCTTCTGAGCCTTGCTGTTACATGGGGATTCAGTTGTCTGAAAAAACGCGTTTATTTCGGGCTGAAAAACACGTTTTGAAAAGTGTGCATTTACTGCCCCATAACTTACATGGGGTTGACCAAACTTGCAGAAACATGTTTATTTCTGCTGAAAAACACATTTTGACACTTTCTGCACACTGGGGTTAAGAGCCGAGTGTGTGGGCTCTTCTGAGCCTTGATGTTACATGGGGATTCAGTTGTCTGAAAAAACGCGTTTATTTCGGGCTGAAAAACACGTTTTGAAAAGTGTGCATTTACTGCCCCATAACTTACATGGGGTTGACCAAACTTGCAGAAACATGTTTATTTCTGCTGAAAAACACGTTTTGACACTTTCTGCACACTGGGGTTAAGAGCTGATTGTGTGGGCTCTTCTGAGCCTTGCTGTTACATGGAGATTCAGTTGTCTAAAAAAACGCGTTTATTTCGGGCTGAAAAACACGTTTTGAAAAGTGTGCATTTACTGCCCCATAACTTACATGGGGTTGACCAAACTTGCAGAAACATGTTTATTTCTGCTGAAAAACACATTTTGACACTTTCTGCACACTGGGGTTAAGAGCTGAGTGTGTGGGCTCTTCTGAGCCTTGATGTTACATGGGGATTCAGTTGTCTGAAAAAACGCGTTTATTTCGGGCTGAAAAACACGTTTTGAAAAGTGTGCATTTACTGCCCCATAACTTACATGGGGTTGACCAAACTTGCAGAAACATGTTTATTTCTGCTGAAAAACACGTTTTGACACTTTCTGCACACTGGGGTTAAGATCTGAGTGTCTGGGCTCTTCTGAGCCTTGATGTTACATGGGAATTCAGTTGTCTGAAAAAACGCGTTTATTTCGGGCTGAAAAAACGTTTTGAAAAGTGTGCATTTACTGCCCCATAACTTACATGGGGTTGACCAAACTTGCAGAAACATGTTTATTTCTGCTGAAAAACACGTTTTGACACTTTCTGCACACTAGGGTTAAGAGCTGAGTGTGTGGGCTCTTCTGAGCCTTGATGTTACATGGGGATTCAGTTGTCTGAAAAAACGCGTTTATTTCGGGCTGAAAAACACGTTTTGAAAAGTGTGCTGTTACTGCCCCATAACTTACATGGGGTTGACCAAACTTGCAGAAACATGTTTATTTCTGCTGAAAAACACGTTTTGACACTTTCTGCACACTGGGGTTAAGAGCTGAGTGTGTGGGCTCTTCTGAGCCTTGCTGTTACATGGGGATTCAGTTGTCTGAAAAAACGCGTTTATTTCGGGCTGAAAAACACGTTTTGAAAAGTGTGCATTTACTGCCCCATAACTTTCATGGGGTTGACCAAACTTGCAGAAACATGTTTATTTCTGCTGAAAAACACGTTTTGACACTTTCTGCACACTGGGGTTAAGAGCTGAGTGTGTGGGCTCTTCTGAGCCTTGATGTTACATGGGGATTCAGTTGTCTGAAAAAACGCGTTTATTTCGGGCTGAAAAACACGTTTTGAAAAGTGTGCATTTACTGCCCCATAACTTACATGGGGTTGACCAAACTTGCAGAAACATGTTTATTTCTGCTGAAAAACACGTTCTGACACTTTCTGCACAATGGGGTTAAGATCTGAGTATGTGGGCTCTTCTGAACCTTGCTGTTACATGGGGATTCAGTTGTCTGAAAAAACGCGTTTATTTCGGGCTGAAAAACACGTTTTGAAAAGTGTGCATTTACTGCCCCATAACTTACATGGGGTTGACCAAACTTGCAGAAACATGTTTATTTCTGCTGAAAAACACGTTCTGACACTTTCTGCACACTGGGGTTAAGATCTGAGTGTGTGGGCTCTTCTGAGCTTTGCTGTTACATGGGGATTCAGTTGTCTGAAAAAACGCGTTTATTTCGGGCTGAAAAACACGTTTTGAAAAGTGTGAATTTACTGCCCCATAACTTACAAGGGGTTGACCAAACTTGCAGAAACATGTTTATTTCTGCTGAAAAACACGTTCTGACACTTTCTGCACAATGGGGTTAAGATCTGAGTGTGTGGGCTCTTCTGAGCCTTGCTGTTACATGGGGATTCAGTTGTCTGAAAAAACGCGTTTATTTCGGGCTGAAAAACACGTTTTGAAAAGTGTGCATTTACTGCCCCATAACTTACATGGGGTTGACCAAACTTGCAGAAACATGTTTATTTCTGCTGAAAAACACATTTTGACACTTTCTGCACACTGGGGTTAAGAGCTGAGTGTGTGGGCTCTTCTGAGCCTTGATGTTACATGGGGATTCAGTTGTCTGAAAAAACGCGTTTATTTCGGGCTGAAAAACACGTTTTGAAAAGTGTGCATTTACTGCCCCATAACTTACATGGGGTTGACCAAACTTGCAGAAACATGTTTATTTCTGCTGAAAAACACGTTTTGACACTTTCTGCACACTGGGGTTAAGAGCTGAGTGTGTGGGCTCTTCTGAGCCTTGATGTTACATGGGGATTCAGTTGTCTGAAAAAACGCGTTTATTTCGGGCTGAAAAACACGTTTTGAAAAGTGTGCATTTACTGCCCCATAACTTACATGGGGTTGACCAAACTTGCAGAAACATGTTTATTTCTGCTGAAAAACACATTTTGACACTTTCTGCACACTGGGGTTAAGAGCTGAGTGTGTGGGCTCTTCTGAGCCTTGATGTTACATGGGGATTCAGTTGTCTGAAAAAACGCGTTTATTTCGGGCTGAAAAACACGTTTTGAAAAGTGTGCATTTACTGCCCCATAACTTACATGGGGTTGACCAAACTTGCAGAAACATGTTTATTTCTGCTGAAAAACACGTTTTGACACTTTCTGCACACTGGGGTTAAGATCTGAGTGTGTGGGCTCTTCTGAGCCTTGATGTTACATGGGAATTCAGTTGTCTGAAAAAACGCGTTTATTTCGGGCTGAAAAACACGTTTTGAAAAGTGTGCATTTACTGCCCCATAACTTACATGGGGTTGACCAAACTTGCAGAAACATGTTTATTTCTGCTGAAAAACACGTTTTGACACTTTCTGCACACTGGGGTTAAGAGCTGAGTGTGTGGGCTCTTCTGAGCCTTGATGTTACATGGGGATTCAGTTGTCTGAAAAAACGCGTTTATTTCGGGCTGAAAAACACGTTTTGAAAAGTGTGCATTTACTGCCCCATAACTTACATGGGGTTGACCAAACTTGCAGAAACATGTTTATTTCTGCAGAAAAACACGTTCTGACACTTTCTGCACACTGGGGTTAAGAGCTGAGTGTGTGGGCTCTTCTGAGCCTTGCTGTTACATGGGGATTCAGTTGTCTGAAAAAACGCGTTTATTTCGGGCTGAAAAACACGTTTTGAAAAGTGTGCATTTACTGACCCATAACTTACATGGGGTTGACCAAACTTGCAGAAACATGTTTATTTCTGCTGAAAAACACGTTTTGACACTTTCTGCACACTGGGGTTAAGAGCTGAGTGTGTGGGCTCTTCTGAGCCTTGATGTTACATGGGGATTCAGTTGTCTGAAAAAACGCGTTTATTTCGGGCTGAAAAACACGTTTTGAAAAGTGTGCATTTACTGCCCCATAACTTACATGGGGTTGACCAAACTTGCAGAAACATGTTTATTTCTGCTGAAAAACACATTTTGACACTTTCTGCACACTGGGGTTAAGAGCTGAGTGTGTGGGCTCTTCTGAGCCTTGATGTTACATGGGGATTCAGTTGTCTGAAAAAACGCGTTTATTTCGGGCTGAAAAACACGTTTTGAAAAGTGTGCATTTACTGCCCCATAACTTACATGGGGTTGACCAAACTTGCAGAAACATGTTTATTTCTGCTGAAAAACACGTTTTGACACTTTCTGCACACTGGGGTTAAGAGCTGAGTGTGTGGGCTCTTCTAAGCCTTGCTGTTACATGGAGATTCAGTTGTCTAAAAAAACGCGTTTATTTCGGGCTGAAAAACACGTTTTGAAAAGTGTGCATTTACTGCCCCATAACTTACATGGGGTTGACCAAACTTGCAGAAACATGTTTATTTCTGCTGAAAAACACATTTTGACACTTTCTGCACACTGGGGTTAAGAGCTGAGTGTGTGGGCTCTTCTGAGCCTTGCTGTTACATGGGGATTCAGTTGTCTGAAAAAACGCGTTTATTTCGGGCTGAAAAACACGTTTTGAAAAGTGTGCATTTACTGCCCCATAACTTACATGGGGTTGACCAAACTTGCAGAAACATGTTTATTTCTGCTGAAAAACACATTTTGACACTTTCTGCACACTGGGGTTAAGAGCTGAGTGTGTGGGCTCTTCTGAGCCTTGATGTTACATGGGGATTCAGTTGTCTGAAAAAACGCGTTTATTTCGGGCTGAAAAACACGTTTTGAAAAGTGTGCATTTACTGCCCCATAACTTACATGGGGTTGACCAAACTAGCAGAAACATGTTTATTTCTGCTGAAAAACACGTTTTGACACTTTCTGCACACTGGGGTTAAGAGCTGAGTGTGTGGGCTCTTCTGAGCCTTGCTGTTACATGGGGATTCAGTTGTCTGAAAAAACGCGTTTATTTCGGGCTGAAAAACACGTTTTGAAAAGTGTGCATTTACTGCCCCATAACTTACATGGGGTTGACCAAACTTGCAGAAACATGTTTATTTCTGCTGAAAAACACGTTTTGACACTTTCTGCACACTGGGGTTAAGAGCTGAGTGTGTGGGCTCTTCTGAGCCTTGATGTTACTTGGGGATTCAGTTGTCTGAAAAAACGCGTTTATTTCGGGCTGAAAAACACGTTTTGAAAAGTGTGCATTTACTGCCCCATAACTTACATGGGGTTGACCAAACTTGCAGAAACATGTTTATTTCTGCTGAAAAACACGTTCTGACACTTTCTGCACAATGGGGTTAAGATCTGAGTGTGTGGGCTCTTCTGAGCATTGCTGTTACATGGGGATTCAGTTGTCTGAAAAAACGCGTTTATTTCGGGCTGAAAAACACGTTTTGAAAAGTGTGCATTTACTGCCCCATAACTTACATGGGGTTGACCAAACTTGCAGAAACATGTTTATTTCTGCTGAAAAACACATTTTGACACTTTCTGCACACTGGGGTTAAGAGCTGAGTGTGTGGGCTCTTCTGAGCCTTGATGTTACATGGGGATTCAGTTGTCTGAAAAAACGCGTTTATTTCGGGCTGAAAAACACGTTTTGAAAAGTGTGCATTTACTGCCCCATAACTTACATGGGGTTGACCAAACTTGCAGAAACATGTTTATTTCTGCTGAAAAACACGTTTTGACACTTTCTGCACACTGGGGTTAAGAGCTGAGTGTGTGGGCTCTTCTGAGCTTTGCTGTTACATGGAGATTCAGTTGTCTGAAAAAACGCGTTTATTTCGGGCTGAAAAACACGTTTTGAAAAGTGTGCATTTACTGCCCCATAACTTACATGGGGTTGACCAAACTTGCAGAAACATGTTTATTTCTGCTGAAAAACACGTTCTGACACTTTCTGCACACTGGGGTTAAGATCTGAGTGTGTGGGCTCTTCTGAGCCTTGCTGTTACATGGGGATTCAGTTGTCTGAAAAAACGCGTTTATTTCGGGCTGAAAAACACGTTTTGAAAAGTGTGCATTTACTGCCCCATAACTTACATGGGGTTGACCAAACTTGCAGAAACATGTTTATTTCTGCTGAAAAACACATTTTGACACTTTCTGCACACTGGGGTTAAGAGCCGAGTGTGTGGGCTCTTCTGAGCCTTGATGTTACATGGGGATTCAGTTGTCTGAAAAAACGCGTTTATTTCGGGCTGAAAAACACGTTTTGAAAAGTGTGCATTTACTGCCCCATAACTTACATGGGGTTGACCAAACTTGCAGAAACATGTTTATTTCTGCTGAAAAACACGTTTTGACACTTTCTGCACACTGGGGTTAAGAGCTGATTGTGTGGGCTCTTCTGAGCCTTGCTGTTACATGGAGATTCAGTTGTCTAAAAAAACGCGTTTATTTCGGGCTGAAAAACACGTTTTGAAAAGTGTGCATTTACTGCCCCATAACTTACATGGGGTTGACCAAACTTGCAGAAACATGTTTATTTCTGCTGAAAAACACATTTTGACACTTTCTGCACACTGGGGTTAAGAGCTGAGTGTGTGGGCTCTTCTGAGCCTTGATGTTACATGGGGATTCAGTTGTCTGAAAAAACGCGTTTATTTCGGGCTGAAAAACACGTTTTGAAAAGTGTGCATTTACTGCCCCATAACTTACATGGGGTTGACCAAACTTGCAGAAACATGTTTATTTCTGCTGAAAAACACGTTTTGACACTTTCTGCACACTGGGGTTAAGATCTGAGTGTCTGGGCTCTTCTGAGCCTTGATGTTACATGGGAATTCAGTTGTCTGAAAAAACGCGTTTATTTCGGGCTGAAAAAACGTTTTGAAAAGTGTGCATTTACTGCCCCATAACTTACATGGGGTTGACCAAACTTGCAGAAACATGTTTATTTCTGCTGAAAAACACGTTTTGACACTTTCTGCACACTAGGGTTAAGAGCTGAGTGTGTGGGCTCTTCTGAGCCTTGATGTTACATGGGGATTCAGTTGTCTGAAAAAACGCGTTTATTTCGGGCTGAAAAACACGTTTTGAAAAGTGTGCTGTTACTGCCCCATAACTTACATGGGGTTGACCAAACTTGCAGAAACATGTTTATTTCTGCTGAAAAACACGTTTTGACACTTTCTGCACACTGGGGTTAAGAGCTGAGTGTGTGGGCTCTTCTGAGCCTTGCTGTTACATGGGGATTCAGTTGTCTGAAAAAACGCGTTTATTTCGGGCTGAAAAACACGTTTTGAAAAGTGTGCATTTACTGCCCCATAACTTTCATGGGGTTGACCAAACTTGCAGAAACATGTTTATTTCTGCTGAAAAACACGTTTTGACACTTTCTGCACACTGGGGTTAAGAGCTGAGTGTGTGGGCTCTTCTGAGCCTTGATGTTACATGGGGATTCAGTTGTCTGAAAAAACGCGTTTATTTCGGGCTGAAAAACACGTTTTGAAAAGTGTGCATTTACTGCCCCATAACTTACATGGGGTTGACCAAACTTGCAGAAACATGTTTATTTCTGCTGAAAAACACGATCTGACACTTTCTGCACAATGGGGTTAAGATCTGAGTATGTGGGCTCTTCTGAACCTTGCTGTTACATGGGGATTCAGTTGTCTGAAAAAACGCGTTTATTTCGGGCTGAAAAACACGTTTTGAAAAGTGTGCATTTACTGCCCCATAACTTACATGGGGTTGACCAAACTTGCAGAAACATGTTTATTTCTGCTGAAAAACACGTTCTGACACTTTCTGCACACTGGGGTTAAGATCTGAGTGTGTGGGCTCTTCTGAGCTTTGCTGTTACATGGGGATTCAGTTGTCTGAAAAAACGCGTTTATTTCGGGCTGAAAAACACGTTTTGAAAAGTGTGCATTTACTGCCCCATAACTTACATGGGGTTGACCAAACTTGCAGAAACGTTTATTTCTGCTGAAAAACACGTTCTGACACTTTCTGCACAATGGGGTTAAGATCTGAGTGTGTGGGCTCTTCTGAGCCTTGCTGTTACATGGGGATTCAGTTGTCTGAAAAAACGCGTTTATTTCGGGCTGAAAAACACGTTTTGAAAAGTGTGCATTTACTGCCCCATAACTTACATGGGGTTGACCAAACTTGCAGAAACATGTTTATTTCTGCTGAAAAACACATTTTGACACTTTCTGCACACTGGGGTTAAGAGCTGAGTGTGTGGGCTCTTCTGAGCCTTGATGTTACATGGGGATTCAGTTGTCTGAAAAAACGCGTTTATTTCGGGCTGAAAAACACGTTTTGAAAAGTGTGCATTTACTGCCCCATAACTTACATGGGGTTGACCAAACTTGCAGAAACATGTTTATTTCTGCTGAAAAACACGTTTTGACACTTTCTGCACACTGGGGTTAAGAGCTGAGTGTGTGGGCTCTTCTGAGCCTTGATGTTACATGGGGATTCAGTTGTCTGAAAAAACGCGTTTATTTCGGGCTGAAAAACACGTTTTGAAAAGTGTGCATTTACTGCCCCATAACTTACATGGGGTTGACCAAACTTGCAGAAACATGTTTATTTCTGCTGAAAAACACGTTCTGACACTTTCTGCACAATGGGGTTAAGATCTGAGTATGTGGGCTCTTCTGAACCTTGCTGTTACATGGGGATTCAGTTGTCTGAAAAAACGCGTTTATTTCGGGCTGAAAAACACGTTTTGAAAAGTGTGCATTTACTGCCCCATAACTTACATGGGGTTGACCAAACTTGCAGAAACATGTTTATTTCTGCTGAAAAACACGTTCTGACACTTTCTGCACACTGGGGTTAAGATCTGAGTGTGTGGGCTCTTCTGAGCTTTGCTGTTACATGGGGATTCAGTTGTCTGAAAAAACGCGTTTATTTCGGGCTGAAAAACACGTTTTGAAAAGTGTGCATTTACTGCCCCATAACTTACATGGGGTTGACCAAACTTGCAGAAACATGTTTATTTCTGCTGAAAAACACGTTCTGACACTTTCTGCACAATGGGGTTAAGATCTGAGTGTGTGGGCTCTTCTGAGCCTTGCTGTTACATGGGGATTCAGTTGTCTGAAAAAACGCGTTTATTTCGGGCTGAAAAACACGTTTTGAAAAGTGTGCATTTACTGCCCCATAACTTACATGGGGTTGACCAAACTTGCAGAAACATGTTTATTTCTGCTGAAAAACACATTTTGACACTTTCTGCACACTGGGGTTAAGAGCTGAGTGTGTGGGCTCTTCTGAGCCTTGATGTTACATGGGGATTCAGTTGTCTGAAAAAACGCGTTTATTTCGGGCTGAAAAACACGTTTTGAAAAGTGTGCATTTACTGCCCCATAACTTACATGGGGTTGACCAAACTTGCAGAAACATGTTTATTTCTGCTGAAAAACACGTTCTGACACTTTCTGCACACTGGGGTTAAGATCTGAGTGTGTGGGCTCTTCTGAGCTTTGCTGTTACATGGGGATTCAGTTGTCTGAAAAAACGCGTTTATTTCGGGCTGAAAAACACGTTTTGAAAAGTGTGCATTTACTGCCCCATAACTTACATGGGGTTGACCAAACTTGTAGAAACATGTTTATTTCTGCTGAAAAACACATTTTGACACTTTCTGCACACTGGGGTTAAGAGCTGAGTGTGTGGGCTCTTCTGAGCCTTGATGTTACATGGGGATTCAGTTGTCTGAAAAAACGCGTTTATTTCGGGCTGAAAAACACGTTTTGAAAAGTGTGCTGTTACTGCCCCATAACTTACATGGGGTTGACCAAACTTGCAGAAACATGTTTATTTCTGCTGAAAAACACGTTTTGACACTTTCTGCACACTGGGGTTAAGAGCTGAGTGTGTGGGCTCTTCTGAGCTTTGCTGTTACATGGGGATTCAGTTGTCTGAAAAAACGCGTTTATTTCGGGCTGAAAAACACGTTTTGAAAAGTGTGCATTTACTGCCCCATAACTTACATGGGGTTGACCAAACTTGCAGAAACATGTTTATTTCTGCTGAAAAACACGTTTTGACACTTTCTGCACACTGGGGTTAAGAGCTGAGTGTGTGGGCTCTTCTGAGCCTTGATGTTACATGGGGATTCAGTTGTCTGAAAAAACGCGTTTATTTCGGGCTGAAAAACACGTTTTGAAAAGTGTGCATTTACTGCCCCATAACTTACATGGGGTTGACCAAACTTGCAGAAACATGTTTATTTCTGCAGAAAAACACGTTCTGACACTTTCTGCACACTGGGGTTAAGAGCTGAGTGTGTGGGCTCTTCTGAGCCTTGATGTTACATGGGGATTCAGTTGTCTGAAAAAACGCGTTTATTTCGGGCTGAAAAACACGTTTTGAAAAGTGTGCATTTACTGCCCCATAACTTACATGGGGTTGACCAAACTTGCAGAAACATGTTTATTTCTGCTGAAAAACACATTTTGACACTTTCTGCACACTGGGGTTAAGAGCTGAGTGTGTGGACTCTTCTGAGCCTTGATGTTACATGGGGATTCAGTTGTCTGAAAAAACGCGTTTATTTCGGGCTGAAAAACACGTTTTGAAAAGTGTGCATTTACTGCCCCATAACTTACATGGGGTTGACCAAACTTGCAGAAACATGTTTATTTCTGCTGAAAAACACGTTTTGACACTTTCTGCACACTGGGGTTAAGAGCTGAGTGTGTGGGCTCTTCTGAGCCTTGATGTTACATGGGGATTCAGTTGTCTGAAAAAACGCGTTTATTTCGGGCTGAAAAACACGTTTTGAAAAGTGTGCATTTACTGCCCCATAACTTACATGGGGTTGACCAAACTTGCAGAAACATGTTTATTTCTGCTGAAAAACACGTTCTGACACTTTCTGCACAATGGGGTTAAGATCTGAGTATGTGGGCTCTTCTGAACCTTGCTGTTACATGGGGATTCAGTTGTCTGAAAAAACGCGTTTATTTCGGGCTGAAAAACACGTTTTGAAAAGTGTGCATTTACTGCCCCATAACTTACATGGGGTTGACCAAACTTGCAGAAACATGTTTATTTCTGCTGAAAAACACGTTCTGACACTTTCTGCACACTGGGGTTAAGATCTGAGTGTGTGGGCTCTTCTGAGCTTTGCTGTTACATGGGGATTCAGTTGTCTGAAAAAACGCGTTTATTTCGGGCTGAAAAACACGTTTTGAAAAGTGTGAATTTACTGCCCCATAACTTACAAGGGGTTGACCAAACTTGCAGAAACATGTTTATTTCTGCTGAAAAACACGTTCTGACACTTT
This sequence comes from Lepisosteus platostomus, assembly GCF_059453375.1. Classification (NCBI taxonomy): domain Eukaryota; kingdom Metazoa; phylum Chordata; class Actinopteri; order Semionotiformes; family Lepisosteidae; genus Lepisosteus; species Lepisosteus platostomus. The sequence goes on along the minus strand of NW_028291563.1, from coordinate 22,001 downwards.
CTGCACAATGGGGTTAAGATCTGAGTGTGTGGGCTCTTCTGAGCCTTGCTGTTACATGGGGATTCAGTTGTCTGAAAAAACGCGTTTATTTCGGGCTGAAAAACACGTTTTGAAAAGTGTGCATTTACTGCCCCATAACTTACATGGGGTTGACCAAACTTGCAGAAACATGTTTATTTCTGCTGAAAAACACATTTTGACACTTTCTGCACACTGGGGTTAAGAGCTGAGTGTGTGGGCTCTTCTGAGCCTTGATGTTACATGGGGATTCAGTTGTCTGAAAAAACGCGTTTATTTCGGGCTGAAAAACACGTTTTGAAAAGTGTGCATTTACTGCCCCATAACTTACATGGGGTTGACCAAACTTGCAGAAACATGTTTATTTCTGCTGAAAAACACGTTTTGACACTTTCTGCACACTGGGGTTAAGAGCTGAGTGTGTGGGCTCTTCTGAGCCTTGATGTTACATGGGGATTCAGTTGTCTGAAAAAACGCGTTTATTTCGGGCTGAAAAACACGTTTTGAAAAGTGTGCATTTACTGCCCCATAACTTACATGGGGTTGACCAAACTTGCAGAAACATGTTTATTTCTGCTGAAAAACACATTTTGACACTTTCTGCACACTGGGGTTAAGAGCTGAGTGTGTGGGCTCTTCTGAGCCTTGATGTTACATGGGGATTCAGTTGTCTGAAAAAACGCGTTTATTTCGGGCTGAAAAACACGTTTTGAAAAGTGTGCATTTACTGCCCCATAACTTACATGGGGTTGACCAAACTTGCAGAAACATGTTTATTTCTGCTGAAAAACACGTTTTGACACTTTCTGCACACTGGGGTTAAGATCTGAGTGTGTGGGCTCTTCTGAGCCTTGATGTTACATGGGAATTCAGTTGTCTGAAAAAACGCGTTTATTTCGGGCTGAAAAACACGTTTTGAAAAGTGTGCATTTACTGCCCCATAACTTACATGGGGTTGACCAAACTTGCAGAAACATGTTTATTTCTGCTGAAAAACACGTTTTGACACTTTCTGCACACTGGGGTTAAGAGCTGAGTGTGTGGGCTCTTCTGAGCCTTGATGTTACATGGGGATTCAGTTGTCTGAAAAAACGCGTTTATTTCGGGCTGAAAAACACGTTTTGAAAAGTGTGCATTTACTGCCCCATAACTTACATGGGGTTGACCAAACTTGCAGAAACATGTTTATTTCTGCAGAAAAACACGTTCTGACACTTTCTGCACACTGGGGTTAAGAGCTGAGTGTGTGGGCTCTTCTGAGCCTTGCTGTTACATGGGGATTCAGTTGTCTGAAAAAACGCGTTTATTTCGGGCTGAAAAACACGTTTTGAAAAGTGTGCATTTACTGACCCATAACTTACATGGGGTTGACCAAACTTGCAGAAACATGTTTATTTCTGCTGAAAAACACGTTTTGACACTTTCTGCACACTGGGGTTAAGAGCTGAGTGTGTGGGCTCTTCTGAGCCTTGATGTTACATGGGGATTCAGTTGTCAGAAAAAACGCGTTTATTTCGGGCTGAAAAACACGTTTTGAAAAGTGTGCATTTACTGCCCCATAACTTACATGGGGTTGACCAAACTTGCAGAAACATGTTTATTTCTGCTGAAAAACACATTTTGACACTTTCTGCACACTGGGGTTAAGAGCTGAGTGTGTGGGCTCTTCTGAGCCTTGATGTTACATGGGGATTCAGTTGTCTGAAAAAACGCGTTTATTTCGGGCTGAAAAACACGTTTTGAAAAGTGTGCATTTACTGCCCCATAACTTACATGGGGTTGACCAAACTTGCAGAAACATGTTTATTTCTGCTGAAAAACACGTTTTGACACTTTCTGCACACTGGGGTTAAGAGCTGAGTGTGTGGGCTCTTCTAAGCCTTGCTGTTACATGGAGATTCAGTTGTCTAAAAAAACGCGTTTATTTCGGGCTGAAAAACACGTTTTGAAAAGTGTGCATTTACTGCCCCATAACTTACATGGGGTTGACCAAACTTGCAGAAACATGTTTATTTCTGCTGAAAAACACATTTTGACACTTTCTGCACACTGGGGTTAAGAGCTGAGTGTGTGGGCTCTTCTGAGCCTTGCTGTTACATGGGGATTCAGTTGTCTGAAAAAACGCGTTTATTTCGGGCTGAAAAACACGTTTTGAAAAGTGTGCATTTACTGCCCCATAACTTACATGGGGTTGACCAAACTTGCAGAAACATGTTTATTTCTGCTGAAAAACACATTTTGACACTTTCTGCACACTGGGGTTAAGAGCTGAGTGTGTGGGCTCTTCTGAGCCTTGATGTTACATGGGGATTCAGTTGTCTGAAAAAACGCGTTTATTTCGGGCTGAAAAACACGTTTTGAAAAGTGTGCATTTACTGCCCCATAACTTACATGGGGTTGACCAAACTAGCAGAAACATGTTTATTTCTGCTGAAAAACACGTTTTGACACTTTCTGCACACTGGGGTTAAGAGCTGAGTGTGTGGGCTCTTCTGAGCCTTGATGTTACTTGGGGATTCAGTTGTCTGAAAAAACGCGTTTATTTCGGGCTGAAAAACACGTTTTGAAAAGTGTGCATTTACTGCCCCATAACTTACATGGGGTTGACCAAACTTGCAGAAACATGTTTATTTCTGCTGAAAAACACGTTCTGACACTTTCTGCACAATGGGGTTAAGATCTGAGTGTGTGGGCTCTTCTGAGCATTGCTGTTACATGGGGATTCAGTTGTCTGAAAAAACGCGTTTATTTCGGGCTGAAAAACACGTTTTGAAAAGTGTGCATTTACTGCCCCATAACTTACATGGGGTTGACCAAACTTGCAGAAACATGTTTATTTCTGCTGAAAAACACATTTTGACACTTTCTGCACACTGGGGTTAAGAGCTGAGTGTGTGGGCTCTTCTGAGCCTTGATGTTACATGGGGATTCAGTTGTCTGAAAAAACGCGTTTATTTCGGGCTGAAAAACACGTTTTGAAAAGTGTGCATTTACTGCCCCATAACTTACATGGGGTTGACCAAACTTGCAGAAACATGTTTATTTCTGCTGAAAAACACGTTTTGACACTTTCTGCACACTGGGGTTAAGAGCTGAGTGTGTGGGCTCTTCTGAGCTTTGCTGTTACATGGAGATTCAGTTGTCTGAAAAAACGCGTTTATTTCGGGCTGAAAAACACGTTTTGAAAAGTGTGCATTTACTGCCCCATAACTTACATGGGGTTGACCAAACTTGCAGAAACATGTTTATTTCTGCTGAAAAACACGTTCTGACACTTTCTGCACACTGGGGTTAAGATCTGAGTGTGTGGGCTCTTCTGAGCCTTGCTGTTACATGGGGATTCAGTTGTCTGAAAAAACGCGTTTATTTCGGGCTGAAAAACACGTTTTGAAAAGTGTGCATTTACTGCCCCATAACTTACATGGGGTTGACCAAACTTGCAGAAACATGTTTATTTCTGCTGAAAAACACATTTTGACACTTTCTGCACACTGGGGTTAAGAGCCGAGTGTGTGGGCTCTTCTGAGCCTTGATGTTACATGGGGATTCAGTTGTCTGAAAAAACGCGTTTATTTCGGGCTGAAAAACACGTTTTGAAAAGTGTGCATTTACTGCCCCATAACTTACATGGGGTTGACCAAACTTGCAGAAACATGTTTATTTCTGCTGAAAAACACGTTTTGACACTTTCTGCACACTGGGGTTAAGAGCTGATTGTGTGGGCTCTTCTGAGCCTTGCTGTTACATGGAGATTCAGTTGTCTAAAAAAACGCGTTTATTTCGGGCTGAAAAACACGTTTTGAAAAGTGTGCATTTACTGCCCCATAACTTACATGGGGTTGACCAAACTTGCAGAAACATGTTTATTTCTGCTGAAAAACACATTTTGACACTTTCTGCACACTGGGGTTAAGAGCTGAGTGTGTGGGCTCTTCTGAGCCTTGATGTTACATGGGGATTCAGTTGTCTGAAAAAACGCGTTTATTTCGGGCTGAAAAACACGTTTTGAAAAGTGTGCATTTACTGCCCCATAACTTACATGGGGTTGACCAAACTTGCAGAAACATGTTTATTTCTGCTGAAAAACACGTTTTGACACTTTCTGCACACTGGGGTTAAGATCTGAGTGTCTGGGCTCTTCTGAGCCTTGATGTTACATGGGAATTCAGTTGTCTGAAAAAACGCGTTTATTTCGGGCTGAAAAAACGTTTTGAAAAGTGTGCATTTACTGCCCCATAACTTACATGGGGTTGACCAAACTTGCAGAAACATGTTTATTTCTGCTGAAAAACACGTTTTGACACTTTCTGCACACTAGGGTTAAGAGCTGAGTGTGTGGGCTCTTCTGAGCCTTGATGTTACATGGGGATTCAGTTGTCTGAAAAAACGCGTTTATTTCGGGCTGAAAAACACGTTTTGAAAAGTGTGCTGTTACTGCCCCATAACTTACATGGGGTTGACCAAACTTGCAGAAACATGTTTATTTCTGCTGAAAAACACGTTTTGACACTTTCTGCACACTGGGGTTAAGAGCTGAGTGTGTGGGCTCTTCTGAGCCTTGCTGTTACATGGGGATTCAGTTGTCTGAAAAAACGCGTTTATTTCGGGCTGAAAAACACGTTTTGAAAAGTGTGCATTTACTGCCCCATAACTTTCATGGGGTTGACCAAACTTGCAGAAACATGTTTATTTCTGCTGAAAAACACGTTTTGACACTTTCTGCACACTGGGGTTAAGAGCTGAGTGTGTGGGCTCTTCTGAGCCTTGATGTTACATGGGGATTCAGTTGTCTGAAAAAACGCGTTTATTTCGGGCTGAAAAACACGTTTTGAAAAGTGTGCATTTACTGCCCCATAACTTACATGGGGTTGACCAAACTTGCAGAAACATGTTTATTTCTGCTGAAAAACACGTTCTGACACTTTCTGCACAATGGGGTTAAGATCTGAGTATGTGGGCTCTTCTGAACCTTGCTGTTACATGGGGATTCAGTTGTCTGAAAAAACGCGTTTATTTCGGGCTGAAAAACACGTTTTGAAAAGTGTGCATTTACTGCCCCATAACTTACATGGGGTTGACCAAACTTGCAGAAACATGTTTATTTCTGCTGAAAAACACGTTCTGACACTTTCTGCACACTGGGGTTAAGATCTGAGTGTGTGGGCTCTTCTGAGCTTTGCTGTTACATGGGGATTCAGTTGTCTGAAAAAACGCGTTTATTTCGGGCTGAAAAACACGTTTTGAAAAGTGTGCATTTACTGCCCCATAACTTACATGGGGTTGACCAAACTTGCAGAAACGTTTATTTCTGCTGAAAAACACGTTCTGACACTTTCTGCACAATGGGGTTAAGATCTGAGTGTGTGGGCTCTTCTGAGCCTTGCTGTTACATGGGGATTCAGTTGTCTGAAAAAACGCGTTTATTTCGGGCTGAAAAACACGTTTTGAAAAGTGTGCATTTACTGCCCCATAACTTACATGGGGTTGACCAAACTTGCAGAAACATGTTTATTTCTGCTGAAAAACACATTTTGACACTTTCTGCACACTGGGGTTAAGAGCTGAGTGTGTGGGCTCTTCTGAGCCTTGATGTTACATGGGGATTCAGTTGTCTGAAAAAACGCGTTTATTTCGGGCTGAAAAACACGTTTTGAAAAGTGTGCATTTACTGCCCCATAACTTACATGGGGTTGACCAAACTTGCAGAAACATGTTTATTTCTGCTGAAAAACACGTTCTGACACTTTCTGCACACTGGGGTTAAGATCTGAGTGTGTGGGCTCTTCTGAGCTTTGCTGTTACATGGGGATTCAGTTGTCTGAAAAAACGCGTTTATTTCGGGCTGAAAAACACGTTTTGAAAAGTGTGCATTTACTGCCCCATAACTTACATGGGGTTGACCAAACTTGTAGAAACATGTTTATTTCTGCTGAAAAACACATTTTGACACTTTCTGCACACTGGGGTTAAGAGCTGAGTGTGTGGGCTCTTCTGAGCCTTGATGTTACATGGGGATTCAGTTGTCTGAAAAAACGCGTTTATTTCGGGCTGAAAAACACGTTTTGAAAAGTGTGCTGTTACTGCCCCATAACTTACATGGGGTTGACCAAACTTGCAGAAACATGTTTATTTCTGCTGAAAAACACGTTTTGACACTTTCTGCACACTGGGGTTAAGAGCTGAGTGTGTGGGCTCTTCTGAGCTTTGCTGTTACATGGGGATTCAGTTGTCTGAAAAAACGCGTTTATTTCGGGCTGAAAAACACGTTTTGAAAAGTGTGCATTTACTGCCCCATAACTTACATGGGGTTGACCAAACTTGCAGAAACATGTTTATTTCTGCTGAAAAACACGTTTTGACACTTTCTGCACACTGGGGTTAAGAGCTGAGTGTGTGGGCTCTTCTGAGCCTTGATGTTACATGGGGATTCAGTTGTCTGAAAAAACGCGTTTATTTCGGGCTGAAAAACACGTTTTGAAAAGTGTGCATTTACTGCCCCATAACTTACATGGGGTTGACCAAACTTGCAGAAACATGTTTATTTCTGCAGAAAAACACGTTCTGACACTTTCTGCACACTGGGGTTAAGAGCTGAGTGTGTGGGCTCTTCTGAGCCTTGATGTTACATGGGGATTCAGTTGTCTGAAAAAACGCGTTTATTTCGGGCTGAAAAACACGTTTTGAAAAGTGTGCATTTACTGCCCCATAACTTACATGGGGTTGACCAAACTTGCAGAAACATGTTTATTTCTGCTGAAAAACACATTTTGACACTTTCTGCACACTGGGGTTAAGAGCTGAGTGTGTGGACTCTTCTGAGCCTTGATGTTACATGGGGATTCAGTTGTCTGAAAAAACGCGTTTATTTCGGGCTGAAAAACACGTTTTGAAAAGTGTGCATTTACTGCCCCATAACTTACATGGGGTTGACCAAACTTGCAGAAACATGTTTATTTCTGCTGAAAAACACGTTTTGACACTTTCTGCACACTGGGGTTAAGAGCTGAGTGTGTGGGCTCTTCTGAGCCTTGATGTTACATGGGGATTCAGTTGTCTGAAAAAACGCGTTTATTTCGGGCTGAAAAACACGTTTTGAAAAGTGTGCATTTACTGCCCCATAACTTACATGGGGTTGACCAAACTTGCAGAAACATGTTTATTTCTGCTGAAAAACACATTTTGACACTTTCTGCACACTGGGGTTAAGAGCTGAGTGTGTGGGCTCTTCTGAGCCTTGATGTTACATGGGGATTCAGTTGTCTGAAAAAACGCGTTTATTTCGGGCTGAAAAACACGTTTTGAAAAGTGTGCATTTACTGCCCCATAACTTACATGGGGTTGACCAAACTTGCAGAAACATGTTTATTTCTGCTGAAAAACACGTTCTGACACTTTCTGCACACTGGGGTTAAGATCTGAGTGTGTGGGCTCTTCTGAGCTTTGCTGTTACATGGGGATTCAGTTGTCTGAAAAAACGCGTTTATTTCGGGCTGAAAAACACGTTTTGAAAAGTGTGCATTTACTGCCCCATAACTTACATGGGGTTGACCAAACTTGCAGAAACATGTTTATTTCTGCTGAAAAACACATTTTGACACTTTCTGCACACTGGGGTTAAGAGCTGAGTGTGTGGGCTCTTCTGAGCCTTGATGTTACATGGGGATTCAGTTGTCTGAAAAAACGCGTTTATTTCGGGCTGAAAAACACGTTTTGAAAAGTGTGCATTTACTGCCCCATAACTTACATGGGGTTGACCAAACTTGCAGAAACATGTTTATTTCTGCTGAAAAACACGTTTTGACACTTTCTGCACACTGGGGTTAAGAGCTGAGTATGTGGGCTCTTCTGAGCTTTGCTTTTACATGGGGATTCAGTTGTCTGAAAAAACGCGTTTATTTCGGGCTGAAAAACACGTTTTGAAAAGTGTGCATTTACTGCCCCATAACTTACATGGGGTTGACCAAACTTGCAGAAACATGTTTATTTCTGCTGAAAAACACGTTTTGACACTGTCTGCACACTGGGGTTAAGAGCTGAGTGTGTGGGCTCTTCTGAGCCTTGCTGTTACATGGAGATTCAGTTGTCTGAAAAAACGCGTTTATTTCGGGCTGAAAAACACGTTTTGAAAAGTGTGCATTTACTGCCCCATAACTTACATGGGGTTGACCAAACTTGCAGAAACATGTTTATTTCTGCTGAAAAACACATTTTGACACTTTCTGCACACTGGGGTTAAGAGCTGAGTGTGTGGGCTCTTCTGAGCCTTGATGTTACATGGGGATTCAGTTGTCTGAAAAAACGCGTTTATTTCGGGCTGAAAAACACGTTTTGAAAAGTGTGCATTTACTGCCCCATAACTTACATGGGGTTGACCAAACTTGCAGAAACATGTTTATTTCTGCTGAAAAACACATTTTGACACTTTCTGCACACTGGGGTTAAGAGCTGAGTGTGTGGGCTCTTCTGAGCCTTGATGTTACATGGGGATTCAGTTGTCTGAAAAAACGCGTTTATTTCGGGCTGAAAAACACGTTTTGAAAAGTGTGCATTTACTGCCCCATAACTTACATGGGGTTGACCAAACTTGCAGAAACATGTTTATTTCTGCTGAAAAACACGTTTTGACACTTTCTGCACACTGGGGTTAAGATCTGAGTGTGTGGGCTCTTCTGAGCCTTGATGTTACATGGGAATTCAGTTGTCTGAAAAAACGCGTTTATTTCGGGCTGAAAAACACGTTTTGAAAAGTGTGCATTTACTGCCCCATAACTTACATGGGGTTGACCAAACTTGCAGAAACATGTTTATTTCTGCTGAAAAACACGTTTTGACACTTTCTGCACACTGGGGTTAAGAGCTGAGTGTGTGGGCTCTTCTGAGCCTTGATGTTACATGGGGATTCAGTTGTCTGAAAAAACGCGTTTATTTCGGGCTGAAAAACACGTTTTGAAAAGTGTGCATTTACTGCCCCATAACTTACATGGGGTTGACCAAACTTGCAGAAACATGTTTATTTCTGCAGAAAAACACGTTCTGACACTTTCTGCACACTGGGGTTAAGAGCTGAGTGTGTGGGCTCTTCTGAGCCTTGATGTTACATGGGGATTCAGTTGTCTGAAAAAACGCGTTTATTTCGGGCTGAAAAACACGTTTTGAAAAGTATGCATTTACTGCCCCATAACTTACATGGGGTTGACCAAACTTGCAGAAACATGTTTATTTCTGCTGAAAAACACGTTCTGACACTTTCTGCACACTGGGGTTAAGATCTGAGTGTGTGGGCTCTTCTGAGCCTTGCTGTTACATGGGGATTCAGTTGTCTGAAAAAACGCGTTTATTTCGGGCTGAAAAACACGTTTTGAAAAGTGTGCATTTACTGACCCATAACTTACATGGGGTTGACCAAACTTGCAGAAACATGTTTATTTCTGCTGAAAAACACGTTTTGACACTTTCTGCACACTGGGGTTAAGAGCTGAGTGTGTGGGCTCTTCTGAGCCTTGATGTTACATGGGGATTCAGTTGTCTGAAAAAACGCGTTTATTTCGGGCTGAAAAACACGTTTTGAAAAGTGTGCATTTACTGCCCCATAACTTACATGGGGTTGACCAAACTTGCAGAAACATGTTTATTTCTGCTGAAAAACACGTTCTGACACTTTCTGCACACTGGGGTTAAGATCTGAGTGTGTGGGCTCTTCTGAGCCTTGCTGTTACATGGGGATTCAGTTGACTGAAAAAACGCGTTTATTTCGGGCTGAAAAACACGTTTTGAAAAGTGTGCATTTACTGCCCCATAACTTACATGGGGTTGACCAAACTTGCAGAAACATGTTTATTTCTGCTGAAAAACACGTTTTGACACTTTCTGCACACTGGGGTTAAGAGCTGAGTGTGTGGGCTCTTCTGAACCTTGCTGTTACATGGAGATTCAGTTGTCTGAAAAAACGCGTTTATTTCAGGCTGAAAAACACGTTTTGAAAAGTGTGCATTTACTGCCCCATAACTTACATGGGGTTGAACAAACTTGCAGAAACATGTTTATTTCTGCTGAAAAACACGTTCTGACACTTTCTGCACAATGGGGTTAAGATCTGAGTATGTGGGCTCTTCTGAACCTTGCTGTTACATGGGGATTCAGTTGTCTGAAAAAACGCGTTTATTTCGGGCTGAAAAACACGTTTTGAAAAGTGTTCATTTACTGCCCCATAACTTACATGGGGTTGACCAAACTTGCAGAAACATGTTTATTTCTGCTGAAAAACACGTTCTGACACTTTCTGCACACTGGGGTTAAGATCTGAGTGTGTGGGCTCTTCTGAGCTTTGCTGTTACATGGGGATTCAGTTGTCTGAAAAAACGCGTTTATTTCGGGCTGAAAAACACGTTTTGAAAAGTGTGCATTTACTGCCCCATAACTTACATGGGGTTGACCAAACTTGCAGAAACATGTTTATTTCTGCTGAAAAACACGTTCTGACACTTTCTGCACAATGGGGTTAAGATCTGAGTGTGTGGGCTCTTCTGAGCCTTGCTGTTACATGGGGATTCAGTTGTCTGAAAAAACGCGTTTATTTCGGGCTGAAAAACACGTTTTGAAAAGTGTGCATTTACTGCCCCATAACTTACATGGGGTTGACCAAACTTGCAGAAACATGTTTATTTCTGCTGAAAAACACATTTTGACACTTTCTGCACACTGGGGTTAAGAGCTGAGTGTGTGGGCTCTTCTGAGCCTTGATGTTACATGGGGATTCAGTTGTCTGAAAAAACGCGTTTATTTCGTGCTGAAAAACACGTTTTGAAAAGTGTGCATTTACTGCCCCATAACTTACATGGGGTTGACCAAACTTGCAGAAACATGTTTATTTCTGCTGAAAAACACGTTCTGACACTTTCTGCACACTGGGGTTAAGATCTGAGTGTGTGGGCTCTTCTGAGCTTTGCTGTTACATGGGGATTCAGTTGTCTGAAAAAACGCGTTTATTTCGGGCTGAAAAACACGTTTTGAAAAGTGTGCATTTACTGCCCCATAACTTACATGGGGTTGACCAAACTTGCAGAAACATGTTTATTTCTGCTGAAAAACACATTTTGACACTTTCTGCACACTGGGGTTAAGAGCTGAGTGTGTGGGCTCTTCTGAGCCTTGATGTTACATGGGGATTCAGTTGTCTGAAAAAACGCGTTTATTTCGGGCTGAAAAACACGTTTTGAAAAGTGTGCATTTACTGCCCCATAACTTACATGGGGTTGACCAAACTTGCAGAAACATGTTTATTTCTGCTGAAAAACACGTTTTGACACTTTCTGCACACTGGGGTTAAGAGCTGAGTGTGTGGGCTCTTCTGAGCTTTGCTGTTACATGGGGATTCAGTTGTCTGAAAAAACGCGTTTATTTCGGGCTGAAAAACACGTTTTGAAAAGTGTGCATTTACTGCCCCATAACTTACATGGGGTTGACCAAACTTGCAGAAACATGTTTATTTCTGCTGAAAAACACGTTTTGACACTTTCTGCACACTGGGGTTAAGAGCTGAGTGTGTGGGCTCTTCTAAGCCTTGCTGTTACATGGAGATTCAGTTGTCTAAAAAAACGCGTTTATTTCGGGCTGAAAAACACGTTTTGAAAAGTGTGCATTTACTGCCCCATAACTTACATGGGGTTGACCAAACTTGCAGAAACATGTTTATTTCTGCTGAAAAACACATTTTGACACTTTCTGCACACTGGGGTTAAGAGCTGAGTGTGTGGGCTCTTCTGAGCCTTGATGTTACATGGGGATTCAGTTGTCTGAAAAAACGCGTTTATTTCGGGCTGAAAAACACGTTTTGAAAAGTGTGCATTTACTGCCCCATAACTTACATGGGGTTGACCAAACTTGCAGAAACATGTTTATTTCTGCTGAAAAACACGTTTTGACACTTTCTGCACACTGGGGTTAAGATCTGAGTGTGTGGGCTCTTCTGAGCCTTGATGTTACATGGGAATTCAGTTGTCTGAAAAAACGCGTTTATTTCGGGCTGAAAAACACGTTTTGAAAAGTGTGCATTTACTGCCCCATAACTTACATGGGGTTGACCAAACTTGCAGAAACATGTTTATTTCTGCTGAAAAACACGTTTTGACACTTTCTGCACACTGGGGTTAAGAGCTGAGTGTGTGGGCTCTTCTGAGCCTTGATGTTACATGGGGATTCAGTTGTCTGAAAAAACGCGTTTATTTCGGGCTGAAAAACACGTTTTGAAAAGTGTGCATTTACTGCCCCATAACTTACATGGGGTTGACCAAACTTGCAGAAACATGTTTATTTCTGCAGAAAAACACGTTCTGACACTTTCTGCACACTGGGGTTAAGAGCTGAGTGTGTGGGCTCTTCTGAGCCTTGATGTTACATGGGGATTCAGTTGTCTGAAAAAACGCGTTTATTTCGGGCTGAAAAACACGTTTTGAAAAGTGTGCATTTACTGCCCCATAACTTACATGGGGTTGACCAAACTTGCAGAAACATGTTTATTTCTGCTGAAAAACACGTTCTGACACTTTCTGCACACTGGGGTTAAGATCTGAGTGTGTGGGCTCTTCTGAGCCTTGCTGTTACATGGGGATTCAGTTGTCTGAAAAAACGCGTTTATTTCGGGCTGAAAAACACGTTTTGAAAAGTGTGCATTTACTGACCCATAACTTACATGGGGTTGACCAAACTTGCAGAAACATGTTTATTTCTGCTGAAAAACACGTTTTGACACTTTCTGCACACTGGGGTTAAGAGCTGAGTGTGTGGGCTCTTCTGAGCCTTGATGTTACATGGGGATTCAGTTGTCTGAAAAAACGCGTTTATTTCGGGCTGAAAAACACGTTTTGAAAAGTGTGCATTTACTGCCCCATAACTTACATGGGGTTGACCAAACTTGCAGAAACATGTTTATTTCTGCTGAAAAACACGTTCTGACACTTTCTGCACACTGGGGTTAAGATCTGAGTGTGTGGGCTCTTCTGAGCCTTGCTGTTACATGGGGATTCAGTTGTCTGAAAAAACGCGTTTATTTCGGGCTGAAAAACACGTTTTGAAAAGTGTGCATTTACTGCCCCATAACTTACATGGGGTTGACCAAACTTGCAGAAACATGTTTATTTCTGCTGAAAAACACGTTTTGACACTTTCTGCACACTGGGGTTAAGAGCTGAGTGTGTGGGCTCTTCTGAACCTTGCTGTTACATGGAGATTCAGTTGTCTGAAAAAACGCGTTTATTTCGGGCTGAAAAACACGTTTTGAAAAGTGTGCATTTACTGCCCCATAACTTACATGGGGTTGACCAAACTTGCAGAAACATGTTTATTTCTGCTGAAAAACACATTTTGACACTTTCTGCACACTGGGGTTAAGAGCTGAGTGTGTGGGCTCTTCTGAGCCTTGATGTTACATGGGGATTCAGTTGTCTGAAAAAACGCGTTTATTTCGGGCTGAAAAACACGTTTTGAAAAGTGTGCATTTACTGCCCCATAACTTACATGGGGTTGACCAAACTTGCAGAAACATGTTTATTTCTGCTGAAAAACACGTTTTGACACTTTCTGCACACTGGGGTTAAGAGCTGAGTGTGTGGGCTCTTCTGAGCCTTGCTGTTACATGGAGATTCAGTTGTCTAAAAAAACGCGTTTATTTCGGGCTGAAAAACACGTTTTGAAAAGTGTGCATTTACTGCCCCATAACTTACATGGGGTTGACCAAACTTGCAGAAACATGTTTATTTCTGCTGAAAAACACGTTTTGACACTTTCTGCACACTGGGGTTAAGAGCTGAGTGTGTGGGCTCTTCTGAGCCTTGATGTTACATGGGGATTCAGTTGTCTGAAAAAACGCGTTTATTTCGGGCTGAAAAACACGTTTTGAAAAGTGTGCATTTACTGCCCCATAACTTACATGGGGTTGACCAAACTTGCAGAAACATGTTTATTTCTGCAGAAAAACACGTTCTGACACTTTCTGCACACTGGGGTTAAGAGCTGAGTGTGTGGGCTCTTCTGAGCCTTGATGTTACATGGGGATTCAGTTGTCTGAAAAAACGCGTTTATTTCGGGCTGAAAAACACGTTTTGAAAAGTGTGCATTTACTGCCCCATAACTTACATGGGGTTGACCAAACTTGCAGAAACATGTTTATTTCTGCTGAAAAACACATTTTGACACTTTCTGCACACTGGGGTTAAGAGCTGAGTGTGTGGGCTCTTCTGAGCCTTGATGTTACATGGGGATTCAGTTGTCTGAAAAAACGCGTTTATTTCGGGCTGAAAAACACGTTTTGAAAAGTGTGCATTTACTGCCCCATAACTTACATGGGGTTGACCAAACTTGCAGAAACATGTTTATTTCTGCTGAAAAACACGTTTTGACACTTTCTGCACACTGGGGTTAAGAGCTGAGTGTGTGGGCTCTTCTGAGCCTTGATGTTACATGGGGATTCAGTTGTCTGAAAAAACGCGTTTATTTCGGGCTGAAAAACACGTTTTGAAAAGTGTGCATTTACTGCCCCATAACTTACATGGGGTTGACCAAACTTGCAGAAACATGTTTATTTCTGCAGAAAAACACGTTCTGACACTTTCTGCACACTGGGGTTAAGAGCTGAGTGTGTGGGCTCTTCTGAGCCTTGATGTTACATGGGGATTCAGTTGTCTGAAAAAACGCGTTTATTTCGGGCTGAAAAACACGTTTTGAAAAGTGTGCATTTACTGCCCCATAACTTACATGGGGTTGACCAAACTTGCAGAAACATGTTTATTTCTGCTGAAAAACACATTTTGACACTTTCTGCACACTGGGGTTAAGAGCTGAGTGTGTGGGCTCTTCTGAGCCTTGATGTTACATGGGGATTCAGTTGTCTGAAAAAACGCGTTTATTTCGGGCTGAAAAACACGTTTTGAAAAGTGTGCATTTACTGCCCCATAACTTACATGGGGTTGACCAAACTTGCAGAAACATGTTTATTTCTGCTGAAAAACACGTTCTGACACTTTCTGCACACTGGGGTTAAGATCTGAGTGTGTGGGCTCTTCTGAGCTTTGCTGTTACATGGGGATTCAGTTGTCTGAAAAAACGCGTTTATTTCGGGCTGAAAAACACGTTTTGAAAAGTGTGCATTTACTGCCCCATAACTTACATGGGGTTGACCAAACTTGCAGAAACATGTTTATTTCTGCTGAAAAACACATTTTGACACTTTCTGCACACTGGGGTTAAGAGCTGAGTGTGTGGGCTCTTCTGAGCCTTGATGTTACATGGGGATTCAGTTGTCTGAAAAAACGCGTTTATTTCGGGCTGAAAAACACGTTTTGAAAAGTGTGCATTTACTGCCCCATAACTTACATGGGGTTGACCAAACTTGCAGAAACATGTTTATTTCTGCTGAAAAACACGTTTTGACACTTTCTGCACACTGGGGTTAAGAGCTGAGTGTGTGGGCTCTTCTGAGCTTTGCTGTTACATGGGGATTCAGTTGTCTGAAAAAACGCGTTTATTTCGGGCTGAAAAACACGTTTTGAAAAGTGTGCATTTACTGCCCCATAACTTACATGGGGTTGACCAAACTTGCAGAAACATGTTTATTTCTGCTGAAAAACACGTTTTGACACTGTCTGCACACTGGGGTTAAGAGCTGAGTGTGTGGGCTCTTCTGAGCCTTGCTGTTACATGGAGATTCAGTTGTCTGAAAAAACGCGTTTATTTCGGGCTGAAAAACACGTTTTGAAAAGTGTGCATTTACTGCCCCATAACTTACATGGGGTTGACCAAACTTGCAGAAACATGTTTATTTCTGCTGAAAAACACATTTTGACACTTTCTGCACACTGGGGTTAAGAGCTGAGTGTGTGGGCTCTTCTGAGCCTTGATGTTACATGGGGATTCAGTTGTCTGAAAAAACGCGTTTATTTCGGGCTGAAAAACACGTTTTGAAAAGTGTGCATTTACTGCCCCATAACTTACATGGGGTTGACCAAACTTGCAGAAACATGTTTATTTCTGCTGAAAAACACATTTTGACACTTTCTGCACACTGGGGTTAAGAGCTGAGTGTGTGGGCTCTTCTGAGCCTTGATGTTACATGGGGATTCAGTTGTCTGAAAAAACGCGTTTATTTCGGGCTGAAAAACACGTTTTGAAAAGTGTGCATTTACTGCCCCATAACTTACATGTGGTTGACCAAACTTGCAGAAACATGTTTATTTCTGCTGAAAAACACGTTTTGACACTTTCTGCACACTGGGGTTAAGATCTGAGTGTGTGGGCTCTTCTGAGCCTTGATGTTACATGGGAATTCAGTTGTCTGAAAAAACGCGTTTATTTCGGGCTGAAAAACACGTTTTGAAAAGTGTGCATTTACTGCCCCATAACTTACATGGGGTTGACCAAACTTGCAGAAACATGTTTATTTCTGCTGAAAAACACGTTTTGACACTTTCTGCACACTGGGGTTAAGAGCTGAGTGTGTGGGCTCTTCTGAGCCTTGATGTTACATGGGGATTCAGTTGTCTGAAAAAACGCGTTTATTTCGGGCTGAAAAACACGTTTTGAAAAGTGTGCATTTACTGCCCCATAACTTACATGGGGTTGACCAAACTTGCAGAAACATGTTTATTTCTGCAGAAAAACACGTTCTGACACTTTCTGCACACTGGGGTTAAGAGCTGAGTGTGTGGGCTCTTCTGAGCCTTGATGTTACATGGGGATTCAGTTGTCTGAAAAAACGCGTTTATTTCGGGCTGAAAAACACGTTTTGAAAAGTATGCATTTACTGCCCCATAACTTACATGGGGTTGACCAAACTTGCAGAAACATGTTTATTTCTGCTGAAAAACACGTTCTGACACTTTCTGCACACTGGGGTTAAGATCTGAGTGTGTGGGCTCTTCTGAGCCTTGCTGTTACATGGGGATTCAGTTGTCTGAAAAAACGCGTTTATTTCGGGCTGAAAAACACGTTTTGAAAAGTATGCATTTACTGACCCATAACTTCCATGGGGTTGACCAAACTTGCAGAAACATGTTTATTTCTGCTGAAAAACACGTTTTGACACTTTCTGCACACTGGGGTTAAGAGCTGAGTGTGTGGGCTCTTCTGAGCCTTGATGTTACATGGGGATTCAGTTGTCTGAAAAAACGCGTTTATTTCGGGCTGAAAAACACGTTTTGAAAAGTGTGCATTTACTGCCCCATAACTTACATGGGGTTGACCAAACTTGCAGAAACATGTTTATTTCTGCTGAAAAACACGTTCTGACACTTTCTGCACACTGGGGTTAAGATCTGAGTGTGTGGGCTCTTCTGAGCCTTGCTGTTACATGGGGATTCAGTTGTCTGAAAAAACGCGTTTATTTCGGGCTGAAAAACACGTTTTGAAAAGTGTGCATTTACTGCCCCATAACTTACATGGGGTTGACCAAACTTGCAGAAACATGTTTATTTCTGCTGAAAAACACGTTTTGACACTTTCTGCACACTGGGGTTAAGAGCTGAGTGTGTGGGCTCTTCTGAACCTTGCTGTTACATGGAGATTCAGTTGTCTGAAAAAACGCGTTTATTTCGGGCTGAAAAACACGTTTTGAAAAGTGTGCATTTACTGCCCCATAACTTACATGGGGTTGACCAAACTTGCAGAAACATGTTTATTTCTGCTGAAAAACACATTTTGACACTTTCTGCACACTGGGGTTAAGAGCTGAGTGTGTGGGCTCTTCTGAGCCTTGATGTTACATGGGGATTCAGTTGTCTGAAAAAACGCGTTTATTTCGGGCTGAAAAACACGTTTTGAAAAGTGTGCATTTACTGCCCCATAACTTACATGGGGTTGACCAAACTTGCAGAAACATGTTTATTTCTGCTGAAAAACACGTTTTGACACTTTCTGCACACTGGGGTTAAGAGCTGAGTGTGTGGGCTCTTCTAAGCCTTGCTGTTACATGGAGATTCAGTTGTCTAAAAAAACGCGTTTATTTCGGGCTGAAAAACACGTTTTGAAAAGTGTGCATTTACTGCCCCATAACTTACATGGGGTTGACCAAACTTGCAGAAACATGTTTATTTCTGCTGAAAAACACATTTTGACACTTTCTGCACACTGGGGTTAAGAGCTGAGTGTGTGGGCTCTTCTGAGCCTTGATGTTACATGGGGATTCAGTTGTCTGAAAAAACGCGTTTATTTCGGGCTGAAAAACACGTTTTGAAAAGTGTGCATTTACTGCCCCATAACTTACATGGGGTTGACCAAACTTGCAGAAACATGTTTATTTCTGCTGAAAAACACGTTTTGACACTTTCTGCACACTGGGGTTAAGAGCTGAGTGTGTGGGCTCTTCTGAGCCTTGATGTTACATGGGGATTCAGTTGTCTGAAAAAACGCGTTTATTTCGGGCTGAAAAACACGTTTTGAAAAGTGTGCATTTACTGCCCCATAACTTACATGGGGTTGACCAAACTTGCAGAAACATGTTTATTTCTGCAGAAAAACACGTTCTGACACTTTCTGCACACTGGGGTTAAGAGCTGAGTGTGTGGGCTCTTCTGAGCCTTGATGTTACATGGGGATTCAGTTGTCTGAAAAAACGCGTTTATTTCGGGCTGAAAAACACGTTTTGAAAAGTGTGCATTTACTGCCCCATAACTTACATGGGGTTGACCAAACTTGCAGAAACATGTTTATTTCTGCTGAAAAACACGTTCTGACACTTTCTGCACACTGGGGTTAAGATCTGAGTGTGTGGGCTCTTCTGAGCCTTGCTGTTACATGGGGATTCAGTTGTCTGAAAAAACGCGTTTATTTCGGGCTGAAAAACACGTTTTGAAAAGTGTGCATTTACTGCCCCATAACTTACATGGGGTTGACCAAACTTGCAGAAACATGTTTATTTCTGCAGAAAAACACGTTCTGACACTTTCTGCACACTGGGGTTAAGAGCTGAGTGTGTGGGCTCTTCTGAGCCTTGATGTTACATGGGGATTCAGTTGTCTGAAAAAACGCGTTTATTTCGGGCTGAAAAACACGTTTTGAAAAGTGTGCATTTACTGCCCCATAACTTACATGGGGTTGACCAAACTTGCAGAAACATGTTTATTTCTGCTGAAAAACACGTTCTGACACTTTCTGCACACTGGGGTTAAGAGCTGAGTGTGTGGGCTCTTCTGAGCCTTGCTGTTACATGGGGATTCAGTTGTCTGAAAAAACGCGTTTATTTCGGGCTGAAAAACACGTTTTGAAAAGTGTGCATTTACTGACCCATAACTTACATGGGGTTGACCAAACTGGCAGAAACATGTTTATTTCTGCTGAAAAACACGTTTTGACACTTTCTGCACACTGGGGTTAAGAGCTGAGTGTGTGGGCTCTTCTGAGCCTTGATGTTACATGGGGATTCAGTTGTCTGAAAAAACGCGTTTATTTCGGGCTGAAAAACACGTTTTGAAAAGTGTGCATTTACTGCCCCATAACTTACATGGGGTTGACCAAACTTGCAGAAACATGTTTATTTCTGCTGAAAAACACATTTTGACACTTTCTGCACACTGGGGTTAAGAGCTGAGTGTGTGGGCTCTTCTGAGCCTTGATGTTACATGGGGATTCAGTTGTCTGAAAAAACGCGTTTATTTCGGGCTGAAAAACACGTTTTGAAAAGTGTGCATTTACTGCCCCATAACTTACATGGGGTTGACCAAACTTGCAGAAACATGTTTATTTCTGCTGAAAAACACGTTTTGACACTTTCTGCACACTGGGGTTAAGAGCTGAGTGTGTGGGCTCTTCTAAGCCTTGCTGTTACATGGAGATTCAGTTGTCTAAAAAAACGCGTTTATTTCGGGCTGAAAAACACGTTTTGAAAAGTGTGCATTTACTGCCCCATAACTTACATGGGGTTGACCAAACTTGCAGAAACATGTTTATTTCTGCTGAAAAACACGTTTTGACACTTTCTGCACACTGGGGTTAAGAGCTGAGTGTGTGGGCTCTTCTGAGCCTTGCTGTTACATGGAGATTCAGTTGTCTGAAAAAACGCGTTTATTTCGGGCTGAAAAACACGTTTTGAAAAGTGTGCATTTACTGCCCCATAACTTACATGGGGTTGACCAAACTTGCAGAAACATGTTTATTTCTGCTGAAAAACACGTTCTGACACTTTCTGCACACTGGGGTTAAGATCTGAGTGTGTGGGCTCTTCTGAGCCTTGCTGTTACATGGGGATTCAGTTGTCTGAAAAAACGCGTTTATTTCGGGCTGAAAAACACGTTTTGAAAAGTGTGCATTTACTGCCCCATAACTTACATGGGGTTGACCAAACTTGCAGAAACATGTTTATTTCTGCTGAAAAACACGTTTTGACACTTTCTGCACACTGGGGTTAAGAGCTGAGTGTGTGGGCTCTTCTGAGCCTTGCTGTTACATGGGGATTCAGTTGTCTGAAAAAACGCGTTTATTTCGGGCTGAAAAACACGTTTTGAAAAGTGTGCATTTACTGCCCCATAACTTACATGGGGTTGACCAAACTTGCAGAAACATGTTTATTTCTGCTGAAAAACACGTTTTGACACTTTCTGCACACTGGGGTTAAGAGCTGAGTGTGTGGGCTCTTCTGAGCCTTGATGTTACATGGGGATTCAGTTGTCTGAAAAAACGCGTTTATTTCGGGCTGAAAAACACGTTTTGAAAAGTGTGCATTTACTGCCCCATAACTTACATGGGGTTGACCAAACTTGCAGAAACATGTTTATTTCTGCTGAAAAACACGTTTTGACACTTTCTGCACACTGGGGTTAAGAGCTGAGTGTGTGGGCTCTTCTGAGCTTTGCTGTTACATGGGGATTCAGTTGTCTGAAAAAACGCGTTTATTTCGGGCTGAAAAACACGTTTTGAAAAGTGTGCATTTACTGCCCCATAACTTACATGGGGTTGACCAAACTTGCAGAAACATGTTTATTTCTGCTGAAAAACACGTTCTGACACTTTCTGCACACTGGGGTTAAGATCTGAGTGTGTGGGCTCTTCTGAGCCTTGCTGTTACATGGGGATTCAGTTGTCTGAAAAAACGCGTTTATTTCGGGCTGAAAAACACGTTTTGAAAAGTGTGCATTTACTGCCCCATAACTTACATGGGGTTGACCAAACTTGCAGAAACATGTTTATTTCTGCTGAAAAACACGTTTTGACACTTTCTGCACACTGGGGTTAAGAGCTGAGTGTGTGGGCTCTTCTGAACCTTGCTGTTACATGGAGATTCAGTTGTCTGAAAAAACGCGTTTATTTCGGGCTGAAAAACACGTTTTGAAAAGTGTGCATTTACTGCCCCATAACTTACATGGGGTTGACCAAACTTGCAGAAACATGTTTATTTCTGCTGAAAAACACATTTTGACACTTTCTGCACACTGGGGTTAAGAGCTGAGTGTGTGGGCTCTTCTGAGCCTTGATGTTACATGGGGATTCAGTTGTCTGAAAAAACGCGTTTATTTCGGGCTGAAAAACACGTTTTGAAAAGTGTGCATTTACTGCCCCATAACTTACATGGGGTTGACCAAACTTGCAGAAACATGTTTATTTCTGCTGAAAAACACGTTTTGACACTTTCTGCACACTGGGGTTAAGAGCTGAGTGTGTGGGCTCTTCTGAGCCTTGCTGTTACATGGAGATTCAGTTGTCTAAAAAAACGCGTTTATTTCGGGCTGAAAAACACGTTTTGAAAAGTGTGCATTTACTGCCCCATAACTTACATGGGGTTGACCAAACTTGCAGAAACATGTTTATTTCTGCTGAAAAACACATTTTGACACTTTCTGCACACTGGGGTTAAGAGCTGAGTGTGTGGGCTCTTCTGAGCCTTGATGTTACATGGGGATTCAGTTGTCTGAAAAAACACGTTTATTTCGGGCTGAAAAACACGTTTTGAAAAGTGTGCATTTACTGCCCCATAACTTACATGGGGTTGACCAAACTTGCAGAAA